>NC_143136.1:44073712-44376742 GCF_059928025.1 Delphinapterus leucas | reverse complement strand
GCCCAGTGTGTCTTTATAGTCAGTTCAATCTTAAACTTTCCTCAAGCCTCTGCCCTTCTGCCTACCATATTACAGGGAGCAGATGAACTCACCTTCTGCTTTACACAGAAAGTAACACACTGTCAGAGAACTACTACAACCTTTCAAAAATCAACTTTACAAAACTGTCTGCATCTGTCCCCATTCTGTCTTCCTTCCCTCTTGCTACAGTGCTGCCCCCGTCAAAAACCAATTCTTTTACCTCTGCCCTTAATTCCTATCCCCTTCCAGCTTCTCAGGAACTTTATGTTGGCAGTTGTCCTTCCTCTCATAGCGACTTCAGTCTTCTCTTTGATGTCCTTCCTATCATCAAATATTCTCAATCCATTCCTTCTTTTTTTAAAAATTTATTTATTTTATTTATTTATTTTTGGCTGCATTGGGTCTTTGTTGCTGCGTGTGGGCTTTCTCTAGTTGTGGTGAATGGGGGCTACTCTTTGTTGTGGTGCACGGGCTTCTCACTGCGGTGGCTTCTCTTGCTGCAGAGCATCGGCTCTAGGCACGCGGGCTTCAGTAGTTGTGGCATGTGGGTTCAGATGTGGCTTGTGGGCTCTAGAGCGCAGGTTCAGTTAATTGTGGCGCACAGGCTTAGTTGCTCCTGGCATGTGGGACACGGCTCAAACCCGTGTCCCCTGCATTGGCAGGCGGATTCTTAACCACTGCACCACCAGGGAAGCCCCTCCATTCCTCCTTTAGGAGAAGAAAGCTACCCTTGATATAACATTTCCTTCCAGCTGTTCTTTTCTTGGCTCTTCTTTACCTCTACCCAACCATTAGGTGATGGAATTCCTCAAGGTGGATTACAAACCCTCTTCTCTTTTCAGTCCACGCTCTCTTGTTTTTGTTTATTTCTTTGTTTTATTGAAGTATATTTAATTTACAATATTAGTGTCAATATTAATTTACAATATTAGGTGTACAGCATAGTTATTCAGTATTTTTACAGATTATACTCCAGTAAAAGTTATTAAAAGATAATGGCTATAATTCCCTGTGCTATATAATATATCCTGTTGCTTATCTATTTTATACATAGTAGTTTGTATCTCTTAATCCCACACCCCTAACTTGCCCCTCCTCCCTTATCTCTCACCTCTGGTAACCATTAGATTTCTGTATCTGTGAGTCTATTCCTGTTTTGCTATATACATTCATTCATAGTTTTTGATTCTACAGATAAGTGATAACATACAGTATTCATCTTTGTCTGATTTATTTCACTAAGAATAATATTCTCTAGGTCCATCCACGTTGCTGCAAGTGACAAAATTTCTTTTTTTGGCTGAGTAACATTTCATTTTATATATATATATATATATATATGTCACATCTTTTTTTATTCGTTTGTCTGTTGATGGACACTTGGGTTGCTCCCATATCTTAACATTGTAAATAGTGCTGCTATGAACATTGGGGTGCCTGTATCTTTTCAAATTAGTGTGTTCAACTTTTTTGGATATATATCAAGGAGTGGAATTGCTGGATCATATGGAAGTCTATTTTTAGTTTTTTGCTTCTCTATACTGTTTTCCATAGTAGCTACACCAATTTACATTCCCACCAACAATGCACAGGAGTTCCCTTTTCTCAGACTTCCCTGGTGGTCCAGTGGTTAAGACTCTGTGCTTCCAGTGCAGGGGGCACGTGTTTAATCTCTGGTCAGGGAAGATCCCACATGCTGCATGGTGCGGCCAAAAAAAAAAAAAAAAGTTCCCTTTTCTCTACATTCTCGCCAACATTTGTTATTTGGACACTTTTTGATGACAACCATTATGACAGGTGTGAAGTGATATCTCATTGTGGTTTTGATTTGCATTTCTCTAATAATTAACGACGGTTGAGCTTCTTTTTATGTGCCTGTTAACCATCTGTAAGTCTTCTTTGGAAAAATGACTATTCAGGTCTTCTGCCCATTTTTTTTTGACTGGGTTGTTTGTTTTTTGATACTGAGTTATAGGAACTGTTTATATAGTTAGGATATTAACCCTTTTGGTCATATCATGTACAAATATTTTCTCCTCTTCCGTAGCTTGTCTTTTCCTTTTGTCAGTGGTTTCCTTTGCTATGAAAAAGCTTTTCAGTTTAATTAGGTCCCATTTGTTTATTTATTTTTGCTTTTATTTCTTTTGCCTTAGGAGCAAGATCCAAATATTGCTACGATTTATGTCAAAGAGTGTTCTACCTATGTTCTCTTCTGGGGGTTGTATTGTTTCTGGTCTTACACTTAGATTTTTAATCCATTTTGAGTTTATGTTTGTATTTGGTGTGAGGAAATGTTCTATCATTGTTTTACATGTAGCTGTCCAGTTTTCCCAGCACCACTTGTTGAAGAGGATGTCTTTTCTCCACTGTATATTCTTGCCTCCTGTCATAGATTAATTGATCATAGGTGTGTGGGTTTATTTCTGGGCTTTCTCTCCTATTCCATTGATCTATATGTCTGTTTCTGTGCCAGTACCATACTGTTTTGACAGTTAGCATTGTCTGAAATCTGGGAGGGTGATACCACTAGCTTTGTTCTTTTTTCTCAAAATTGCTTTGGGAATTCGGGGTCTTTTGTGGTTCCATGTGAATTTTAGGATCACTCTACCCTCTCTCTTCAGGGAACTTCATCTACTCCACAAAATTCAGTTTTCTTTTCATTTCCAGCTCAGACTTATGCTCTGAGTCCCCAACCCAAATAGCCTGCTTCTTACTTGATATCACCACTGGGCTGTCTGCTGCCTTAAACTCAACATCCCCCAAACTGAACTTGAGATATTTTCCATCAAATTTGTTCCTTATCCTTGTACTTTCTATATCATTAAATGCCATTAACAACCACTCGGACACTCAAGCCAAGCACCTGGGATTGATATTTGACTCATCTCTCTCCCTTCCCCAATTAAGTCCATAAGCAAGTATTACTAAATCAATTACCTGAATATCTCTTAAGTCCATTCACTTTTTTCTGTCCTCACTGTCCAGTTCAAGCCACTGTCATCACACACTGAACTATGAACACTTCCTCCCACATCTATTCTTTTTGGGCTCCAATCCATTCTCCACTATGCATTTTAAAAATGCAAACTTATTTTAAAATCTTTCAATAGCTGCCCTTTTGCTCTCAAGAAAAATCCAGATTCTTAACATAGTTTTCACAACTCTCATGCTTTATCTCATGCCCCTCTCCCCTCACTTTCTGCCTTTCAGTCCTGTAATCCTTAGAACATCGTAGGTACTCCATAAATATTTTTTGGATGAATGAATACTTTTTTAAAACAGTTTCTCAGATTTACCATATCATAACATGAGCTGATGCAAAATAATTCTTTACTCTTCTGGTCTAAACACAGAATAAAATATGGCTAAAACTTCTTTAAGTATGTGGCTCAGCTTGAAACCAAGAGAGTCCCCCAAATGTCCGAATTAAAGAGGAAACTTCAAGTCAGGGTGCTAAGCAGACTCTTATGCCCAAACAGCTTATAGAATTGTTGGAACCAGATACAGGCCTTACATGCTGGAACTGGTTCCAACAACTAACTGCAGTGGAGGGAGGGTCCGTGCTCCAGGCCCTAGGAGGAAAGCTTGAACTGAGCTATTTAGATAAATCTGGGGGCCACAAAGGTTGTGCTGACTTTGAAATGAAGACTAAGGGAACTCTTCCCATTAGCCCATATAAACAAGAACGTTTATAATATTCCAGGATCACAAATGAGAAAACCTCACCTGCAAGAAATCAAAACCCCAGGTCTGTGCCACACACAGATGGAGAGTCTAAATCACATTCCCTATGTGAAGGGATCTGAATCTGGGAAATCAGCCTGAAAAGAAATCTGATTCTTTTGCTCAAGTTGAGACAGAAGAATAGCACTCTGTAGACTACTTCCCCTTAGAGAACTCTCTTCTAATGACATCATAGTCACAAATTATAAATCATACCATAAAACAAACAACTATCCATGAGAGACAGCAGATGAAAGAAATAGCCAAAGCTTGAAAGAGTAGAACAACCTGAAAGAAATGTTTACAAAGTATGTTTTGTTTTGTTTTATTTTTTTGCAGTACGTGGGCCTCTCACCGTTGTGGCCTCTCCCATTGCAGAGCACGGTCTCCGGACGCGCAGGCTCAGTGGCCATGGCTCATGGGCCCAGCCACTCCGCGGCATGTGGGATCCTCCCGGACCGGGGCACAAACCCGTGTCCCCTGCATCGGCTGGAGGACTCTCAACCACTGCACCACCAGGGAAGCCCACAAGGTATGTTTAAAATGTTCAAAGCAATGAAGGAAGGAGAATAAAACATAAGAGAACAACAAGAAAAAAGATGATAAGGATTTTTACAAATCTATTAGAATTTAGAAATCAAATGTAATGTTCTTTCCCATCCCAAGGCCTTAGTAAACGTTCTTCCCTCTGCCTGTGCACTCATACCTCACTTCTCTACCTTCAAACTCCTACTCATCTTGGCAATCTCAGCAACCCTTTGCTGACCTCTGGGAAGACATTGGTTTCCTCTGTAATAAACTCTCATGGCTCCTTCACCTCTCTTTTCAGCAACATTCATCCCAGTAATAATGCCTTGTTCAATGTTTATCATTCCTATATGACTATAATCTCCATGATGATAGGCACAATTTCTGCCTTGTTTTCCACCTTATTCCCAGTACCTAGCACAATGTCTAGCGTGTGGATTATTGACAGGGCAACTGGGCATCCTAGGGTCATTCCAGTTTACACCTGCTGCCTAGAGTAATGATTAATAATTTCTTTCACTTCCTTTTACTGTTAGAGTAATAAGTTTTATGAATACCCTGATTGTGGGCTGATTGATTTATTGAACCAAAATGCCTAATTCACTGTCTCCCTCTGTTCTGGCCCTTAAAATCTCATTGAGACCTCTGGTTTCTTTGATCCTTCTTCTTTTCTTCTGATCTGCAAACTCCTCTGACCTCTTTTAGCTTTCTTTCTTGCCTAGCTACTTTAGACTGAGCTCTTTCATGAAAAGTACCCCATATTTCTTGATCCCTTTTTTTCCTGCCCTACATACCTTGCAAATCTCTAGGTCTCTTGTAAATCCACGTGGTTTCCTTGCTTTATGACTGATGTATTTTGTGATTTTTCTCTAGCAGCAGAGTGAGTTGGTGCCACTGCAAATTCAGTCTCCATTCTCAGTGGACCCTCAAGGCTTCCTAGTAATGTTGCCATGCTACTCCTGTCTCTAAAATCCTGGCAAACTGCAGGTGTATCTCTGCCCTAGCATTGTCACACTGTATCAGGGTTATGTGTTTGTGAATCTGGTTATCCCAGTGAATAGAACTCCTTGGCGATGGGGAGTTACTCATCTCTTACTCTAGCATCTCTTACTCTCTTACTCTTACTCATCTCTTCCTCTAGCATCTAGCAGATTTCCTGGCACAGAGAAAGTGCCAGAAATAAGTGCTTGAACAATGAATGAATGAGGACTGGAATGAATGACAAAGAGCTAATGCAAGAGCATAAGTAGGAACAATGGAACTTAATTGCAGTATTCATATGGTATGAAAAGATTAGCACCTAACTTATAAACTTTTTAAGCTGTAGCAAAAGAGGCAAGAGTAAATTATGTTTCTTCATTTGCAGCAACACGGACGGACCTAGAGGTTCTCATACTATGTGAAGTAAGTCAGAGAAAGACAAATATCATATGATATCGCTTATATGTGGAATCTAAAAAAATGATACAAATGAACTTATTTACAAAACAGAAATAGATCCACAGACATAGAAAACCTTATGGTTACCAAAGGGGAAAAGGGGGGAAAATTAGGAGTTTGGGATTAACATATATACACTACTATGTATAAAATAGATAAACAATAAGGACCTACTTGTATAACACAGGGAACTATAGCAATATCTTATAATAACCTATAATGGAAAAGAATCTAAATATATATACATATATATATATATATCTGAATGACTTTGCCGTACACCTGAAACTAACACAACATTGTAAATCAACTATATTTTAATAAAAATTTTTAAGAGTATATTATGTTTCTTATTTATAAGGTATGTAATAGGAAATATCATAAAAATTAAAACTATAGAAACATCATACTAGGATTGACTTGTATTTTTATGCTTACATCTAACTGGCCTTCTATGCCTCTATAGTATCTGGTCTGAGGAGCTAAATGGCACTGAGATCTAAGGATATCTGAAAATTTTGTCACTGGAGGTTGCCAGTTTATATATTCCAAATATACTCTTACTTTTACAAAATGTACTCAGTTTTACTGAATTGCTGTCATTCCTACCCTAGGAAAAGCTCCTTCTTACATTTCCAACCATCTGTGCCATTATCTGGAAGTACTTATTGTAATCCTTATTGGGACTGTCCAATACCTGTTTGTCCTATCCTACTTCTGTCGACTTCTCTGTTCCTAACTGTTGTCTAGCTCTTGAACATTGATAGTTTAAAAATTTTCTATCCTCTCTCCTTATCACCTATTTTCTACACTCATGGATGATTCTGAATTTGGCAGCCATAAGGTCTTTACCTCTTGGATCCAGATGAATTCTTATCTGAGCAAATCCTAATCACAGTCCAAATAAAGTACCTTGTAGCAATCAACATCATCCTGAATATCCAAGAAATGCAACCGGTTCAACAAAATGCTTTTAGGTGACTATATTCTTTATCTCTGTCTCAAAAAAAAAGTACTAATAGTTCACCAAAACATGTTATCTCATTAGGATTTAGGGTAAACAACTGTCTAGCAACTCAGGAGGTATGTTTTTTGCTGTGGTAATGTTAAGTGGTGACCATCACTGAGAAACAGCTTAAATTCACCCAACAGAGGAGATTCTATTCCTAGATCCTACTATTCTGCCAACAAGAAACATAAGCTGGAGAGAGAAGAGTTGAAATTAGAGACTGCTAAGTAATCTTTGGCAACGGTGTGGGCCACAGCTAGGTGTACTGAAGAGAAGGGCCATATTTATGCGGAATAAAGTTCTTTTTACTCAAATGTCTAGGCTATTACATGTTTATTAGTCAATATCTAAAACATGAGAGGCAGCGTGATGTAGTGGGAAGAGCATTCAAACTGACTTGGGTTCTAATTGATTCCGCCTTAACTAATGTGGGAGCTTTGACAAGTCACCAAATTCCTCTGAGACCATGTCTTCATCTGTAAAATGGGAAGAATAATATTTACTTCGCCGGGTTGTTAATACAGTAAATTAAAAAGATATTTAAAGTATCTGACTGAACATCTGGCATGAAACAGGCAATTATTTAAAACAAGTTTTCATTAAACTTGTTCTGTTATTGTTTTTTGTCTTATTATTTATCCACATGTACTTGGTCTCAGGACTTCAAGCTGCAGGAGGAAGTGAAGTGGGTTTTTATTTCAGTTTGAGAAATACGGAATTGGGCTGGTTTGCCAGTAGGAGTAGGCTATTTAGATGAGTCTATTTGATTTCAGGATGATGTCCAGCCTCATCCTTCACCAGCCTGAGTACTGCTTGTTCCAGAAGCGCATTGCTGAAAGAGTAGAGTGATACAAAGTCAGGCATGGGTGTCTCAAAAAAGCAATGCCAGGACACAGTTTTGGAAACATGGTCTAAGAAGTCATCCAGTAACACTTATTATTATTCTGTGCAAAGAAACTCAACTAGACAATGTGAGGTGATACAAAAGAACAGATCAAATTGAATTTTACAGCATCAAAAATTTTTATGTCTGGACTTGACCTTAATGAGTATTAAATATTGTTAAAGATCAGAGTCCAATTCCCTCACTTTATGGATGAAGAAATGAGGACGTGGAGAAGTTAAGTAACTTGCCCAAGTTAACTCTCTGCTGATACTCTAGTACATTTGCCACTAAACTCTTCTGGTGATACAGTTTCTGCTCCATGTCGAAATAGAGAAGTTGTCCAAATTTTACTACTCAAATAGATATATTAACCAATGTAATTAATTCCAGTTACATAAAGAAAGATAAATTTGTTATTATAAAAAAATTTCCTACAGAAAGGTTTGGAAAGACCACATGCAATTCCCTGTGATTTAGCTGGGAATTATTCTTGGTGCCTGTATGGCAACCCCTCCCTGTAGAATGTGTACAGCCCCTGAAGGAATGCTGAGGTCATTGAAATTACTGGATTCAGGGGGTACAAGTCAGGGAAGATCTCAGACAAGATGTTTCCCTTGGCAGCCTAGATATAAAACCCATAAGACATGTGTAGGAGTGGTCTGTTGGGATCAGAAAGAGAATGGAGGATTAAGATATTTAGAGAGAATAGAAAGCAAGTGATGGAGCAGGTAGTAGATACTGTATTGCCCATCCATGTTTGTTTGTTTTTCTTCTCAACTCCTTAGGATTCTCAGTACAATTCCACGAATGCCTCATTTCAAGATAAAGGAGAAGAAAATAGTTTCTTCTAAAAAATTTTAAACATAAAATTCAGACTCTCAAACAAAAGTCAAAGAGGCCTAACAGGTTGGCTGGGACTCTGAAATTTGCCTCACTTTCTCAAATTCTTACTGGAAAAGGGCAAAGCCTAGCTATCTCTCTCAAAATTCTTATGTGGGATTTCTGCTTTCTTTAGTTTCTGATATCTTCATAGGTGCTGGTTTATAATACTGTAGGAGATATGGAGGAATAATCTGTATTAATAAGATGTATTTTTATAATACCTTTGAATTAACTGTGAAATTGTATTTCCTGTCTTTCAAATCTCATTGATTTGTATATATTATAATGCCAGGGCTAAGGGAAAAAGGTAGGTGTATTGTGAGATATAGGAAAAGCAGGCAGTCAATGTTAGAATCAGAGGTCAGCAAACAAGAGGTGAAGGAGTTTGTGGTATCGAGGCCATGCAGCAGGTGTGAATGTGTGTCCAGGTTTCCCCAGCCTGTGGGTATAACCTTCATTTGCTTTGCCAACATTACATTGTTACATTGCCTGCAGCAGCCAACCTGCCTTTAGCCTCTATACTATTTTCTCAGGTTTTTTTCTGAGAGTATCCCAAAAACTGTCACACAGTCTCCTTCCTCAATAGACCACCATACTACCACCTCTGCTGACGGTAGTCTCACGATATCCCTCTGCATGGGGTGGACAGTTGCATTTCCAGCCAATCCTCTGCTGGGATGTGGCTCCACCACATCCCATCCACTGGGCAGGGCACTCTTCTTCACCTGGCCACTCTGTCCTAAGAGGAACAGACATTTCCCTCCACTCCCCAAGGCCCACATAATCACCAGGCTAGAGAGGAGGAAATAATCCCACTCATCTACAAACTAGGGTGTCCTCCTAAGTCCCTATTACCTATGCCAGGATCTGCCTCTTCCAGAGTTCTCCAAGTAAAACTGTCCATTTTCTTCTAATGAAACTGTAACTTCAAGATGTGGACTTGCGCTCTGAGCCCCAGGAAATTTGATAACAAAAAGCAATAGCCCAGCATCAGAAAATTTGGTTCATTTAGCCCTCCCTGGTGCTACCATGGATGCTACATACTGAGGGTATAATTGACCTAGGGCAGTGGCTTTCAAACTTCAGCAAGCATCAGGATTACCTGGAGTTTCTCTTAAAACAGATTGCTGGACCCCCAACTCCAGAGTTCCTGATCCAGTAGGTCTGGTGTGGGGCCCGAGAATTTGCATTTTCACAAGTTCTCATGTGATACTAATGCTGTTGACCCGGGAACCACATTTTGAAAACCACTGGCCTAGTGTATGGTGAGATCAATAGAAAATAACAACAATACAGTGGCCCAACATCAGAATGCCTGGGCCACTCAGTCATACCTCCTGCTCCCATAAATATCACATAATGAGGCTGTATTTGGCCAAGAAATGTTAAGCCATTTTTCAGTAAGATGAAAATTACCTTTATCTTGAAAACTGACAATATTCAGACAAAATATCACATTGTAAGACAATAAATCACCTAGAAAACTGCCAAGCCTCCCCATGGCATCACTGTATTCCAATTCTCCCAGAGAATAGAGAGCATTGTTTTCCAGATCCATACAAAACAGTGGTCTTCACATCCTGCTGTCCACTATTTATTTTCCCTTAGACATCAAGGAGTGAATTAAGTATTTTTTCTTTAAAGGCCCTTTGCTTCTTTTAGGCCTTTTGCTTCAGCCCAGACTCTGCTCAGATGTAAGTTGAAATCAAAGTTACAATAAAGAAAATTGATAACAATTATATCAAATAAGGTAAACAAATACAGTAGTGGATACTTCAGTAGAATAATAAGAAAAATTACAATTTATTTCCTTCTCTTATATAGGATGACTGTGTAACATAAATAGCATCAGTATTTATTGCCAGGAATTCACCTGGTCTCAAAAATGATCTAGAAGTTATAATGTGTGATGTTTAGGAAGATAAAGCTGGGGAATGAAATGCTTCTGGCCATGTCTTACCGCTGTTAATGGATGCTGGGACTTTGTGCTGCTATGTTTACCATCTCTGAGAACCAACCTCAGCCTCTGTTACACACATAAGTTGGCCTGAGGAGAAGATTAAAAAGGATTAATCTCCAAAGTATACAAGTAGCTCATGTAGCTCAATATCAAAAAAACAAACAACCCAATCCAAAAATGGGCAGAAGACCTAAATAGACATTTCTCCAAAGAAGATATACAGATTGACAACAAACACGTGAAAGGATGCTCAACATCACTAATCATTAGAGAAATGCAAATCAAAACTACAATGAGGTATCACCTCACACCAGTCAGAATGGCCATCATCAAAAAATCTACAAACAATAAATGGTGGAGAGGGTGTGGAGAAAAGGGAACCCTCTTGCACTGTTGGTGGGAATGTAAATTGATACAGCCACTATGGAGAACAGTATGGAGGTTCCTTAAAAAACTAAACATAGAACTACCATACGACCCAGCAATCCCACTACTGGGCATGTACCCTGAGAAAACCATAATTCAAAAACAGTCATGTACCACAATGTTCATTGCAGCACTATTTACAATAGCCAGGGCATGGAAGCAACCTAAGTGTCCATTGACAGATGAATGGATAAAGAAGATGTGGCACATGTATACAATGGAATATTACTCAGCCATAAAAAGAAATGAAATTGAGTTATTTGTAGTGAGGTGGATGGACCTAGAGTCTGTCATACAGAGTGAAGTAAATCAGAAAGAGAAAAACAAATACTGTGTGCTAACACATATGTATAGAATCTAAAAAAAAAAAAAGGTTCTGAAGAACCTAGGGGCAGGACAGGAATAAAGACGCAGACATAGAGAATGGACTTGAGGACACAGGGAGGGGGAAGGGTAAGATGGGACGAAGTGAGAGAGTAGCATGGACATATATACACTACCAAATGTAAAATAGATAGCTAGTGGGAAGCAGCCGCATAGCACAGGGAGATCAGCTCGGTGCTTTGTGACCACCTAGAGGGGTGGGATAGGGAGGATGGGAGGGAGAGGCAAGAGGGAGGGCATATGGGGATATATGTATACGTATAGCTGATTGATTTTGTTATACAGCAGAAACTAACACAACATTGTAAAACAATTATACTCCAATAAAGATGTTAAAAAAAAAGAATATGGGGCACACCAGTTGAAGCAGGGGGCTTCCACTGTGTCCCAGGGTCTAACTCGCAGAGCACTTAGAAGCTCAAAGACAGGATGCAAGATCAGAACAATTTCTTTATGACTCCTAATCTTTCTAAAGATAATTGGTCAAGAACTGGAAAGCATTGATTCTGATTCTATGGTAAGGGCAGGTGATTTAGATCTCTAGGAGGACAGAGAAGCCCTCAGAGCACAGGAAAAGGTCTGATCTGTGTGTGGACACAGCAAGGAGATTACAAATTGAGGGATGCATCAGAGCTGGCAGGTGACCCAGATACCTCGTCAAAATGCGTACCTTGAAAACAAAACACAACCTGAGTTGGAATCTGTCTGTTACTTTGCTTCTTTCCACCCCAGAAATGAAATCAGATTCCTTCTCATGGCTGTGTCCCATTCCTGGTAATCGGATTACTGAGTAGGACATCATCTCAAATAGGAGACTGAGCCTCGGCATGCCCCTTGTCCATTAGCCATCGCCTGGTAGTGCATTAATAAACACAAGCAGAGGTATGATATTACACTGTAAATGCATTTGGAGGATTTTTATTATCATTCTTTGTGAGTGTGCCAGCATCATCTCTTTCAACCCTAGGTAAACTAAGCTAGGTATTTAGAGAGATTAAGTCTTTCAGGACCAGACTAGGTCACCATTTAAGGCACCTCTGCCAGCAGTAATAAGCCTCCCTTGGTCTTTAACGTTTGTCCTTAAAATAAAAAGAATGGGCCTCCCTGGTGGCGCAGTGGTTGGGAGTCCACCTGCCGATGCAGGGGACGCGGGTTCGTGCCCCGGTCCGGGAAGATCCCACATGCCACGGAGTGGCTGGGCCCGTTAGCCGTGGCCGCTGAGCCTGCGCGTCCGGAGCCTGTGCTCCGCAATGGGAGAGGCCATGACAGTGAGGCCCACGTAACGCAAAAAAAAAAAAAGAAAGAAGAAAGAATATATGGGTATGTATAAAAAACACCTCATGATCAAGAAATAGAGTTCATACTAGGAATGTGTATGTGTGTGTGTGTGTGTGTGTGTGTGTGTAAATGAGCACATATATATTCTTTAAAATACATAGTATAGTCTTTCTGTTTGTTTATAAATTTTACATAAATTGAACAAAATTCACTTCTGTTTATTTTTTCATTCAACATTATGTTTTTAGATTTCACATTCCTATATTTAGAATAACATTTTTCCTTCTCACTTCTGCCTGAGTCATGATTCCAGTCATAAACATAGTACATCCCTCCAATTATTCAGGCCTTACTTGTAAATTTTAATAAAATCTTATAACCTTATGTTTAACCTTTAGAGAATTTTAAAGAATAGATTTTCCTTATGTATTCGTTGTTGATTTATGTAGAGACACTTATTAGTGTTTTTGTTACTATTGTGATATCTTATTTTCTAATTGTTGGAAAGTGGAACGCCACAAATTTTGATATGCTAATTTGCTTGCCTACCTCTTATTTCTTTTTATTTGTTTATTTTTGGCTTTGTCTTTTATTGGCCAGGACCTACAGTGTTCTGTATCAATAAGGAGGATCTTCATCTTGTTCCTGAATGTAAAGGGAATGCTTTTTAAGTTTTTCCATTAATGTGATTCTTGCTATAGGTTTTTGATAGATAACTTTATCAAAGTAAGGGAATTCCTTCCTATTTCTAGTTTTGTTAAGAGTTTTTTATCATACATAGCTTTTGGACTTCATCAAAATTTTTTTCTATGTCGATTGACTTGGACATATGCCTTCCCTCCTTTAGAATTTACCTTCCTGGTATGAAGCCTACTTGATCATGATGTTTTGTTGCTATTGTTGTTGTTGTTATTTATAGCACACTGGATTCTATTATTTAATATTTTGTTTAAACATTGCATCAATGTTTATATGTGAAATTGCCCATAATTTCCTTTTCTTCTCCTATCCTTAGATTTTGTATGAAGAGTATACTAGTATTATAAAATTAATTGAAGAGCTTTTCCACTAATTGGAGATTATGGGTTTCTTGTGGATCTTACCTGTAAAACAGTCTAGACTTAGCCAATTTTTAAAGATTTTTTAAAATAATTGATTATATTTTCTTAGAGCCTATTGGTCTATTCGAGTTTTCTTTTACTTGAGTAATTTTGAAATTTTACCTTTTCCAATATTTGTTTTGATTTCATCAACTTTTCAAATTCACTAATTCATTTATGGTATTCCTTCATAATTTAAAAAATCTGTTATTCTTTTGTCTACTTTAACTTTTTTGTTCTGTATATTGCTGTTTACATCTTCCTCCCTTTTTCTCTTAATAAGCCTTTCAGTTCTAATATTTTGAAATTTTCCTCGTGATGTTCCCTTTAATTTGTTTATATCAGTTACTGAGAGAGGGACAACGCAATAGAATGGGCAAGAGTCTCACTAAAAGACACTCAACATAGTATACATGCATATATGTGTGTATATATGTATGCATGTACATGCATATATAAATAAGCATGCATGCATGTATACATATACAGACATATATGTACGGAGATAATGTATGTATACACATACTTTTCAAAAGAAGTTGTGTGTATGCAGTTTTATTTATAATTTATTTAATTTACCCATATATTTTATTGTTCACTCTTCATTCTCTCCTACATCCCCAAGCCTCCATATGGTATCATTTTTCTTTTTGTTCACTCTTCATTCTCTCCTACATCCCCAAGCCTCCATATGGTATCATTTTTCTTCTGCATTTAGAATGGGTCTTTTGGTGACTGGTTCTCTTAGCTTTATTTCTCTGAAAATGTCCTTATTTAATGTTTATTTTTGAGGACATTTTAGTTGGTTATGGGATTTTTTTCCCAGCCCTTCAAAGCTATCATTTCATTGTCTTCTGGCTTTTTTCAAAATTTTATTTTATTTATTTTTTTATACAGCAGGTTCTTATTAGTTATCCATTTTATACATATTAGTGTATACATGTCATTCCCAATCTCCAATTCATCCCACCACCACCCGCCCGCGGCTTTCCCCCCTTGGTGTCCATACATTTGTTCTCTACTTCTGTGTCTCAGTTTCTGCCCTGCAAACCACTTCATCTGTACGATTTTTCTAGGTTCCACATATATGCGTTAATATACGATATTTGTTTCTCTCTTTCTGACTTACTTCACTCTGTATGTCAGTCTCTAGATTCATCCACGTCTCTACAAATGACCCAATTTCGTTCCTTTTTATGGCTGAGTAATATTCCATTGTATATATGTACCACATCTTCTGTATCCATTCGTCTGTCGATGGGCATTTAGGTTGCTTCCATGACCTGGCTATTGTAAATAGTGCTTCAATGCACATTGGGGTGCATGTGTCTTTTTGAATTATGGTTTTCTCTGGGTATATGCCCAGTAGTGGGATTGCTGGGTCATATGGCAATTCTACTTCTGGTTTTTTAAGGAACCTCCATACTGTTCTCCATAGTGGCTGTATCAGTTTACATTCCCACCAACAGTGCAAGAGGGTTCCCTTTTCTCCACACCTTCTCCAGCATTTGTTGTTTGTAGATTTCCTGATGATGCCCATTCTAACTGGTGTGAGGTGATACCTCATTGTAGTTTTGATTTGCATTTCTCTAATAATTAGTGATGATGATCAGCTTTTCGTGTGCTTCTTGGCCATCTTTATGTCTTCTTTGGAGAAATGTCTATTTAGGTCTTCTGCCCATTTTTGGATTGGGTTGTTTGTTTTTTTAATATTGAGCTGCATGAGCTGTTTATATACTTTGGAGATTAATCCTTTGTCTGTTGATTCGTTTGCAAATATTTTCTCCCATTCTGAGGGTTGTCTTTTTGTCTTGTTTATGGTTTCCTTTGTTGTGCAAAAGCTTTTAAGTTTCATTAGGTCCCATTTGTTTATTTTTGTTTTTATTTCCATTACTCTAGGAGATGGGTCAAAAAAGATCTTGCTGTGATTTATGTCAGAGTGTTCTTTCTATGTTTTCCTCTAAGAGTTTTATAGTGTCCTTACATTTAGGTCTCTAATCCATTTTGAGTTTATTTTTGTGTATGGTGTTAGGGAGTGTTCTAATTTCATTCTTTTACATGCAGCTGTCCAGTTTTCCCAGCACCACTTACTGAAGAGACTGTCCTTTCTCCATTGTATATCCTTGCCTCCTTTGTCATAGATTAGTTGACCACAGGTGCATGGGTTTATCTCTGGGCTTTCTATCCTGTTTCATTGATCTCTGTTTCCGTTTTTGTGCCAGTACCGTATTTTCTTGATTAATGTAGCTTTGTAGTATAGTCTGAAGTCAAGGAGTCTGATTCCTCCTGCTCCGTTTTTTCCCTCAAGACTGCTTTGACTATTTGGGGTCTTTTGTGTCTCCATACAAATTTTAAGATTTTTTGTTCTAGTTCCGTAAAAAATGCCATTGGTAATTTGATAGGGATTGCATTGAGTCTGTAGATTGCTTTGGGTAGTATAGTCATTTTCACAATACTGATTCTTCCCATCGAAGAACATGGTATTTCTCTCCATCACTTTGTATCATCTTTCATTTCTTTCATCAGTGTCTTATAGTTTTCTGCATACAAGTCTTTTGTCTCCCTAGGTAGGTTTATTCCTAGGTATTTTATTCTTTTTGTTGCAATGGTAAATGGGAGTGTTTCCTTAATATCTCTTTCAGATTTTTCATCATTGGTGTATAGGAATGCAAGAGATTTCTGTGCATTAATTTTGTGTCCTGCAACTTTACCAAATTCATTGATTAGCTCTAGTAGTTTTCTGGTGGCATCTTTAGGATTCTCTATGTATAGTAGCATGTCATCTGCAAACAGTGACAGTTTTACTTCTTCTTTTCCAATTTGTATGCCTTTTATTTTTTTTTCTTCTCTGATTGCCGTGGCTAGGACTTCCAAAACTATGTTGAATAATAGTGGTGAGAGTGGATATCCTTGTCTTGTTCCTGATCTTAGAGGAAATAGTTTCAGTTTTTCACCATTGAGAATGATGTTTTCTGTGAGTTTGTCGTATATGACCTTTATTATGTTGAGGTGGGTTCCCTCTATGCCCACTTTCTGGAGTGTTTTTATCATAAATCGGTGTTGAATTTTGTCAAAAGCTTTTTCTGCATCTATTGAGATGATCATATTGTTTTTATTCTTCAGTTTGTTAATATGGTATATCACATTGATATCCATATATTGAAGAATCCTTGCATCCCTGGGATGAATCCCACTTGATCATGGTGTATGATCCTTTCAATGTATTGTTGGATTCTGTTTGCTAGTATTTTGTTGAGGATTTTTGCACCTATATTCATCAGTGATATTGATCAGTAATTGTCTTTTCTTTGTAGTATCTTTGTCTGGTTTTGGTATCAGGGTGATGATGGCCTCATAGAATGAGTTTGGGTGTGTTCCATCCTCTGCAATTTTTTGGAAGAGTTTGAGAAGAATGGGTGTTAGCTCTTCTCTAAATGTTTGATAGAATTCACCTGTGAAACCATCTGGTACTGGACTTTTGTTTGTTGGTAGATTTTTTTTTTTTTTTTTTGCGGTACGTGGGCCTCTCACTATTTTGGCCTCTCCTGTTGTGGAGCACAGGCTCCGGACGCACAGGCTCAGCAGCCATGGCTCACGGGGCCACTCCACAGCGTGTGGGATCTTCCCGGACTGGGGCACGAACCTGTGTCCCCTGCATCAGCAGGCAGACTCTCAACCACTGCGCCACCAGGGAAGCCCCTGTTTGTTGGTAGATTTTTAATCACAGTTTCAATTTCATTACTTGTGATTGGTCTGTATATATTTTCTATTTCTTCCTGGTTCAGTCTTGGAAGGTTATAGCTTTCTAAGAATTTGTCCATTTCTTCCAGGTTGTCCATTTTATTGGCATAGAGTTGCTTGTAGTAGTCTCTTAGGATGCTTTATATTTCTGCGGTGTCTGTTGTAACTTCTTTTTCATTTCTAATTTTATTGATTTGAGTCCTCTCCCTCTTTTTCTTGATGAGTCTGGTAAAGGTTTATCAATTCTGTTTATCTTCTCAAAGAACCAGCTTTTAGTTTTATTGATCTTTGCTATTGTTTTGTTTCTATTTCATTTATTTCTGCTCTGATCTTTATGATTTCTTTCCTTCTGCTAACTCTGGGTTTTGTTTGTTCTTCTTTCTCTAGTTCCTTTAAGTGTAAAGTTAGATTGTTTATTTGAGATTTTTCTTGTTTCTTTTTTTTTTTTTTTTTTTTTTTTTTTTTTGCTGTACGTGGGCCTCTCACTGTTGTGGCCTCTCCCATTGCAGAGCACAGGCTCCGGATGCACAGGCTCAGCGGCCATGGCTCACGCACCCAGCCGCTCCACGGCATGTGGGATCTTCCTGGACCAGGGCCCGAATCCGCGTCCCCTGCATCGGCAGGCGGACTCTCAACCACTGCGCCACCAGGGAAGCCCATTTCTTGAGGTAGGCTTGTATAGCTATAAACTTCCCTCTTAGAACTGCTTTTGATGCATCCCATAGGTTTTGGATCGCCGTGTTTTCATTGTCTTTTGTCTCTAGGTATTTTTTGATTTCCTCTTTGGTTTATTCAATGACCTCTTGGTTATTTAGTAACGTATTGTTCAGCCTCCATGTGTTTGTGTTTTTTACATTTTTTTCCCCGTAATTGATTTCTAATCTCATAGCATTGTGGTCAGAAAAGATGCTTGATATGATTTCAGTTTTCTTAAATTTACTGAGGCTTGATTTGTGACCCAAGATGTGATCTATCCTGGAGAATGTTCTGTGCGCACTTGAGAAGAAAGTGTAATCTGCTGGTTTTGGATGGAATGTCCTATAAATATCAGTTAAATCTATCTGGTCTGTTGCGTCATTTAAAGCTTGTGTTTCCTCAGTAATTTTCTGTTTGGATGACCTGTCCATTGCTGTAAGTGAGGTGTTAAAGTCTCCCACTATTGTGTTACTGTCAGTTTCCTCTTTTATAGCTGTTAGCAGTTGCCTTATGTATTGAGGTGCTCCTATGTTGGGTGCATATATATTTATAATTGTTATATCTTCTTGGCTTGATCCCTTGATGATTATATAGTTTCCTTCCTCGTGTCTTGTAACATTCTTTATTTTAAAGTCTGTTGTATCTGATATGAGTATTGCTACTCCAGCTTTGTTTTGATTTCCATTTGCATGGAATATCTTTTTCCATCCCCTCACTTTCAGTGTGGATGTGTCCCTAGGTCTGAAGTGGGTCTCTTGTAGACAGCATATATACGGGTCTTGTTTTTGTACCCATTCAGCCAGTCTGTGTCTTTTGGTTGGAGCATTTAATCCATTCAGGTAATTATCGATATGTATGTTCCTATGACCCTTTTCTTAATTGTTTTGGGTTTGTTTTTGTAGGTCCTTTTCTTCTCTTGTGTTTCCCACTTAGAGAAGCTTCTTTAATATTTGTTGTAGAGCTGGTTTGATGGTGCTGATATCTTTTAGCTTTTGCTTTTCTGTAAAGCTTTTGATTTCTCCATTGAATCTGAATGAGATACTTACCGGGTAGAGTGATCTTGGTTGTAGGTTCTTCCGTTTCATCACTTTAAATATGTCATGCCACTCCCTTCTAGCTTGTAGAGTTTCTGCTGAGAAATCAGCTGTTAACCTTATGGGAGTTCCCTTGTATGATATTTATCATTTTTCCATTGCTGCTTTCAATAATTTTTCTTTGTCTTTAGTTTTTGCCAATTTGATTACTATGTGTCTCGGCGTTTTTCTCCTTGGGTTTATCTTGTATGGGACTCTCTGCACTTCCTGGACTTGGGTGGCTATTTCCTTTCCCATGTGAGGGAAGTTTTCGACTATAATCTCTTCAGATATTTTCTCAGGTCCTTTCTCTCTCTCATCTCCTTCTAGGACCCCTATAATGTGAATGTTGTTGCATTTAATGTTGTCCCAGAGGTCTCTTAGGCTGTCTTCATTTATTTTCATTCTTTTTTCTTTATTCTGTTCCACAGCAGTGAATTCCACCATTCTGTTTCCAGGTCACTTATTCATTCTTCTGCCTCAGTTATTCTGCTATTGATTCCTTCTAGTGTATTTTTCATTTCAGTTATTGTATTGTTCATCTCTGTTTGTTTGTTCTCTAATTCTTCTAGGTCTTTCTTAAACATTTCTTTGCCTCCATTCTTTTTCCGAGGTCCTGGATCATCTTCACTATCAGTATTCTGAAATCTTTTTCTGGAAGGTTGCCTATCTCCACTTAATTTAGTTGTTTTTCTGGGGTTTTATCTTGTTCCTTCATCTGGTACATAGCCCTCTGCCTTTTCTTCTTGTCTGTCTTTCTGTGAACGTGGTTTTTGTTCCACAGGCTGCAGGATTTTAGTTCTTCTTGCTTCTGATGTCTGCCCTCTCTTCCTGCTATGGTAGGCTTGAAGTCCTATTTCCTTGCTTGCTATCAACCAGAACCACTCTTATCTCCTAGAGGCTGCCCACATTCCTTGTCATGCAGTCTTCATCTTCAATTCAGAAACAGCAAATCAAATCTTCCTTATGCTTTGTATCTCTGACTTCATCTTCTGTGACCAGCCAGAGCGGGGGGGTGAAAATAATCTGGCTTTTTTTTTTGGTGTGTGGCATGTGGGATCTTAGTTCCCTGACCAGGGATTGAACCACACCCTCTGCAGTGGAAGCTCAGAGTATTAACCACTGGACCACCAGGGAAGTCCCTCTTCTGGTTTTTTTTTTTATCCTTCCTGTTGTGAAGACAGCTGTGAATTGTATTGTTGTGTGTTGGGGGGGTAGTCTGTTTTTAAGATTTTTTTTTCTCTTTGCCCTTGTTTTAGCAGTTTTACAATTATATGCCTTATTGTGTTTCCTTTATGTTTATTCTGCTTTCACTTCATCATTCTTTTGAATCTGTGGCTTGTTCTTGTTTTTGAAAAATTATCAGCCATCATCTCTTCAAATGTTGTTTCTGTCCCATTTTCTCCCTTCTCTGTTTTTGGAACTCCAATTACATGTATAACAAACTATTCCACTGTAATTTCTGTCTTTCACACTGTTTTCTCTACTTTTCATTCTTTTTCTCTCTCCATCCTTCAGTTTGGATATTTTCTTGTGGTCTGTATTCTAGTTTGTTAATTCTTTCTTAAGCTGTGCCTAATCTGCCTTGAAAACAATCCATTGCTTTGTTATTGTACTTCTCAGTTCTAGAATTTCTATTCAGCTCTTTTGTATAGTTTTTAGTTCCCTGTCAAAATTCTAAATCTTTTTTGTAGTTCCTTGAAAAGATTAAATGTTATTTTAAGTACCCATAGCTGATAATATCTATTTCTATTTATTATTTCTCTTACTATTTTAGCATGTTTTCTAGTATGCCTTGTTTTTTAGATTGAGTGCTGGAATTGACTATGAAAAATTGTAGAAAATTTTGAGGGCCAGAATGATGCTATTTTTCTTCTAAAGAGGATTACCCTTGCAGGCAAGTGTCCAGAGGTACTAGTGATCTCAGATTATTTTAATTCAATCAGTTATTAAGGTGATTTGAAACTGGCTCTTCTATTTTAGTTCACTTACTCCTAGAGTGTAGCATTTGGGGATGCCACCTGAAGCTGGGGGTGTTACTAGCCCCATATTACCACTTAATTGCTTGAACTTGTCTTTATTCTGCTAACCCTATGAGTCTATGAAAAGTTCATTTCAGCTTTTAGCCTATTAGCTGATTCTTCAGAAATTAATAGATGTTCCAGATAGCAGGCTTCCTGTTTGTGTTTCCTTCTTTTCCTGGACCTTGGCCCTGTAATTCTTCACAGGCTCCCTGATACCAGCTTTTCTAGTTGTTCTCATTGATTGGAATTACCAGGTTCACCATTACAGGAAAAATACATAATTTTTAAACCTTGCAAGACATTATTACTGTTGTTTTATATCACTCATTGTTTATATAGGTTTACCTACATATTTATCATTTTCTTCATTCTTCATCCTTCTATAGATGCTTTAGAATTTTCTTTACTATGAGTATATTGATGATACATGCTTTCATTTCTGTCACAAAATGACTTTATTTTGTCTTTATTCTTGAAAAATATTGTTGCTGAATCTAGTTTGACTATTATTTTTCAGTGTAACAGACATACCATTTTACTTCCTTTTGGCTTCCATTGTTGCTGTACAAGTCAGCTATAAGTTTGCCTGTTGGTTACTTGGGTTTCTTGAATATATGGAATGGTGTCTTTCATAAATTCTGTAAAATTCTCAGTTATATTTTAAAATATTGGTCTCTTCTTTCCATCTGAGACTCCAGTTGATTATGTTAGACCTTCTATTCTATCCTTTAAATATGTTACCCTTTCTTTTATATATCCTATCTTTTTATCTCCCAGGGCTGCATTCTGTGTATTTTATTCTTCCTTATCTTATACCAGTTCTCTCTTCAGCTGTTTGTAATCTACTATTTAACCTATCCACTGAGTTCTCAATTTGGGACATTGTATTTTTCAGTGCTAGAGGTTTTGTTTTCTTCCTTTTGAATATGATCTATCTGGTTTTATAGGTTTTTCTTCCCTGCAGACTTTTCCCCCAAAATTTGTCTTTTATTTATTTAAGCATAGTTGTTTTATAGCCTTTGGCTGATAATTCTGGTATCTGAATGTTTACAAATCTGTTTCTTTTGTCTGTTGTTTTTCCCAGTTCTTGTTTGTAGTATTTTGTTTATTAACTTGTTTATCTTTGGCTGCCTTGTAGCCATTGTACTTAAAAAATATTACAGAAAATTCTGAAATCTAGAATAAAGTTATTTTTTCCAGAGAGGTTTTGAATTGGCTTCTGCCAGATACCTAGGAACATTAATTATATCACCATAACAGGGCCACACTGAAACAAGTCCCTTGGTCTACCTCACTGATGGAAATGTATACTGTTATACCACATATGTGCTGGTTTGTTTCTAGTTAACCCTTAGTCTCAGAGTAAGTCTTTGAGATCCCAGCTCATTGTGCGAAGTGTCTATTATTAGATTCCTCACCTTGTCTGACACTGAGCTTCTTTTTTTTCTGATCTTCTCATTCAAATGAAGTTGTCAACATGAAAGTTCAAATTTACTGGGATTGGCAAACACCTTCAGGCCAAAAGAGGACTCTGTATTGGTTTACCTCCTTATGTTCCTCTGTCCCCTTCAGGCTTTGCCTGCTAATTTCTTACAATCTTGTCAGCTCTTCATTAATTTTAAGAAGATTTTCAAAAATTATGTATCCAGTATATTTAGTTTTTTTCAACAGAAGGACTCATCCAGTAATATACTTTGCTATAACCATAAAAGGAGGAGGAGGACAACCTTGTGAATATTGTAAATATTTTTCCATTCTAATTTTGCTGCATTCGAGTCAGAAAATATAGATAGTGTCAAGTCTTTGGAGGCAGAGTATATTAATATTTTGGTATGTATCCTTTGAAGTTTAAATAACATAGTACTGCATTTCTTTAACCTAATGAGTTGAACCCGTTTGCAATGACTATCATTACAATTATTGCTGCCGTCTTTTGCCTCATCTTTTTACTTCAATCATTGTTGAAGCCACCACCTGCATACAGGTATAACCTGACAGCATGCTGTCTCAGCTGTACTATGGATCTCCTGCTTTCTTCTCTTGGCCTGCTCTACCACCACTGCCTGGGACACCTGCAAGAACCTCTCACCACTGTGACATGGGCAAACCAAGAATTTCAGATGAGTTAAAAACTGAGTATCCCTTGATCAATGAAGCAGATGAGCTGAAGAATAAATGTTCCTCTCTTCTACCCCTTGGGTATATAATTCTGAAGTGCATTCTACATGGCTCTCCAGGAGACCCTAGTGGATTGAGCTCCATGCTGATCAACTCAATAATGCACTCTTAAATAGACTTGCCCTCCTTCTCAGTTTCACTCTTGTCAGTCCCTTATTCCTGTTCCTTGGCATTCTTTTCCAAAGTAAACTGCCTGCATACAAGACCTTGATTCAGGCTTTCTTCTTTGAGGGAAGCTAGTAAAAGACACCATGCTTTCTTCCTGAGTTTTGTTTCTTTTTCTCCTTTCCTACCATTTATTGTATAATCAAATGTGCTTCTGCTGTTTTGAAAGTTACTCATTCTACTTTTATTCTTCTGGTGGTTACCCCTGACTTACTGAACCAAGGGCATTACCTAAAGTTTATCAATATCGCAATCTTTTCTCCAAACAAACCAATAACTGGTTCTTAACACACTTAACTGGTTCTTAACACACTTTGACATATATCTATTTGTATCATTTAGCGTTTAAATTCCAGATTCATACTGATCAAGTGGGTTTATTTGTAGTAATTGAGGATTTAAAATAGTAAAGTACTCAGTGCTTTACTCATTCACACATATCTCACTGCCTGCTCCTGGACTCATCGCTCTTTTACCTGGACTATGGCCTATAATAGTTATTTAAAGAGGATATATGATAAATTTTCTGGAATATTTATTTATTCTTGCATTTATAGTTTAAAGAATGATTATTTCCTGAAGTTTGTTTGAGAAACTACTAGTGGAAGTGCTGACAATGGTTACAGACAGGTGGACTTTTCAAAGGAGTCAGCACAGCAAGGCTGACTCTTACATGGAGGTCTCAGGACCCAATACAAGCAATGGAAACAAAGAGAAAGATAATTATATATTGTTATTTAACCATTTGTCCTATATTGAAACTAGAGGCTTAAAATACCCAAAGAATGATTTTTTTGGCTGCATGATTATGCACTTGTAATGGAAGAAAGCTCTTAAGGAGGCTGCCTGCTGATGAGAGAGAACATTTTGACAGGCAATTTGTGAGTTTTGATGCTCTTGAAAAACAATGTATCTGCATGGAATCTAGATTGGCCAGTGAACTGATTGATAAACTGAATGTGGCTTGCATCAGCTCTTGTCACGAGAGAGAAGTATTATGTGTTTAACCACGAAATGGTTAACTGCTTGTGAATGGAATTTTTTTTTTTAGGTATAATTGACGTACAGTATTATATGTTTCAGGTGTACAACATAGTGATTCACAACTTTTAAAGGTTATATTCCATTTATATTTATTATAAAATATTGACTATGTTACCTGTGTTTTACAATATATCCTTGTAACGTATTTATTTTATACATAGTAGTTTGTTCTTAAAGGAGCTGTTGAGCTAAGACTGCAACCTAGTGGTGAGTTTGTTATTGAAAAAAAGTGGCTGGGCCATTGATGAATGCTGCATTTGAATTCAAAGTGGGAATGAACGCACAGACAAGTGTGCTGGTGCCCTCCTTGTGTAGACCGACCTTCAAATCATGTTAAGTGGGCTAGAAACGAAGAAAGGATAACTTAATCGGATTCCTGAAGCTGTTCATCTGATGTAGCATTTTCTACCTTGTCTGACACTTCTGATCACATCTCTTAGTTTCTCTTTAAAGATGCAGTAACACAACATTATAAATCAAATATACTCCAATATAAAAAATAAATTAAAAAAAAGAAAAAAAATTAAAATTTTTTTAATTTAAAAAAATCAAAAAAAAAAAAAAGGTGCAGTTTGATGGGACCAGTGTATCTTATCTTCTCACACTAGTTGGACTAATTTCCCTTATTTGCTTGTTTAATCAGTTCTATTTTAGGACAGACTTTTAGTTGCTTTTATTTTTGTGTTTGAAGCAATTCAAATCACACTATTCTGTAATCCAAATTAATTAAATTTTGCATGTAACATGATTCTAAATATCATTCTCATTATAATGTTCAGCTTTTTACAGTTGTGGGTTCTTGTTTGGTTTGGTTTGGTTTGGTTTGGTTTGTGTGATCTTAGTTGCCCAAGCAGTGATGGAACCCAGGCCCACCTCAGTGGAAGTGCAGAGCCCTAACCATTGGACCACCAGGGAATTCCCCCAGTTTTTTACAGTTTGATGTAGCTTTTATTTCTTAGAAATGCTTATTACTAGTTGTATCAATTACTATTTCATATTAGTTTGCATTAATATGGAAAAATTTATTGACACAATCATGCTGAGTCTTTATTCTTGCTATGATCACTTTTCTTACACAAAGTATAGAATATCCAGGAAATATCTGTGTACGACAATTTGAATCTTTTAATTACTGTATATCTTAATCTCATTTTAAAAGTCTGCTTGAATCTTATCTCAATTTTCCTCATTTCTCATCAATCCTTTTAATCATATACTTAAAATTATTAATAGTTCAATCATTGTTTCTTGATTCTCATTGTCAGATCATCCTTGTTCCCTAGGACTCTAATTCTGTTAGATTATATTAACTGGGTTTTTTTTGGCCACACCTGCAGCATATAGGATCTTAGTTCCCTGACCAGGGATCGAACCCATGCCCCCTGCAGTGGAAGCGTGGAGTCTTAACCACTGGACCATCAGGGAAATCCCTTAACTTTCCTTTTATATAGCTTTATTTTACTTGGAAACTTTACCTGTGATTTTTTTCTTTGTTTCTTTTTCTGGCAAAGCTTGGTATTTGAGTGTGAAGTCTGCTTATTCCATATGTGATAAAATCAGTCTTGTGCTTTCATAAGGGTTATCAAGAGATAATATCATTAGCTTTTAAATTCTTTCTTCACCTCAACTCTTCCACATTTAATTCAATTACATTTTCAGAAAGTGTCCTAATTCTTTCAAATTTATATGCTCCTAAGTTTGGAGTATACGACTGTATAGCATTGCCACAAGCAGATAGCTCATGATTATAAGACTTACTGAAGCGGGCTGACTGCATGAAGCCCATCTCAGTCAGTGAAATGATGTCCTCTACATAATTCATAGGATTTTTTGTCTCCGATGTCACCCTAATGAAATGGTTTTAGATTCTCTTGTGCTCTTTAAAACAGCTTTCTACAAAGGACAAATGAGGACCTGAGTTAAATGGGGTGAGCCAAGAAATTAGCCACTCTAATCAATGCAGAAATCAATGCTGGAATAATGAGTTATCTGTGAGAGCTTTCTCTTTTTCTACCACTCTTTGGGGATGTATGTTGAGAAATCTGTCACACATAGATCATGGTGACTGACATGGCACTCTAAAGGCAATTTCTACTAAAATAAAAGTTCATGGGACTTGCAACAACATGGATGGACCCAGAGGGTATTATGCTTAGTGAAATAAGTCAGACAGAGAAAGACCAATACTGTATGTTATCACTTAATATGGAACCTGAAAAATAAACTAGAGAATATAACAAAAAGAAACAGACTCACAGATATAAAGAACAAACTAGTGGTTCCCAGTGAGGAGAGGGAAGAGGGAAGGAGCAAGATAGGGGTAGGGGATTAAGAAGCACAAACTAAATAAGCTACAAGGATATATTGTACAGCCCAGGAAATATAGCCAATATTTTATAATAAATATAAATGGAGTATAATCTATAAAAATTTTGAATCAGTTATGTTGTACACATGAAACTAATATAGTATTGTAAATCAACTGTACTTCAATTTAAAAAAAAAGTTCATGGGGCAAAATGCTTTTCTATAAATTAATTAGTGTAATACTGCTAGGGAAACAAAACAAATCTCCCTTCCCCAATACACTTAATTATATTTTGGAAGCAGGAAGCAAATTAATAAAACAACATGGCAGGTCTCAAAGCCATTGATTTTCAATGGATTACTTAAAGCTATGTAAAATATATGATATGAGATACTTTTGATGACCCTTAAAATCTTTTTTAAAACAATAATGTCTTCAATAATTCAGGTTTATTAAGTGCTCCAGAAGTAATGTATGAAAAATGAGGGTACATTGTATACTGGAAAGTATCATTCTATAGTTAAAATTTTATTAACAAAAAATCATGTTGTGTAAATACGTGTAAACTACTACAGTGATCTGAAAGCATCTTAATAGTGTCCTTTAAAAAAAGCTTATCCTTGAATAATGCCTTAGTTCTCATGTATGAGAGAAATCTACAAGGTTTATTTTTCAGCTCTCAAAGAGCTATTTTATCTGGCATTCTAACTATATCTAAAATAAATGTAAGGCGTATGTTCTATTTTATGTCCTTCTCTAACAACAACAACAACAAAATCTTCAGTTAGTGGTTAATGTTATTACTTTAGATCTACAGGAAAAGCTCCTGGATACAGAATTGTTTAAGGATACATTAGAATAAGTTACAGAATTAGGACTTTAGGTAAGGGAAGACAAAGCAAACAAATTTTGACACACAGGATCACAGATTTGGGGAGGGTAAGAGTGGTAGGAAAAAGAGGGGGAAAGTAGGTAGTTTTTACTTAAATGATGGACATAATATATATAAATGACATCAAAAGAATTGGCATGCTCCCTTTTTTTTTTCACTTTATGGGTTTAAATAGATGATAGATGGCTAGAAAGAGAACATAGACACTCACCATCCTCAAGTGTCTGATGTATTTGTGTATTTGGCCAAGGTCACACAAACTTAATGGCCACATTTCCTGGCATTTCTTAGTGCAGCTTCCCTTGGCCACCAGAGCCCCCAAAAGAGGGATTTACCACTATTAACACTAGCTGCACAAGGTAAGTCCTTCCAGATCTGGGAAGCTTAATTTTGTCTTGTACTTTTCATACCAGGGGCATATATTACTATTTAGGAAGCCCTTAGGAAATATATGACCCTATTGGAAAAAAAAATTGACATCTGGTACTCTGGTTTTCTAGTCTAACTCAGTGGCAAGCTCATTCAGAGGAAAAAACAGAATGAATGCCCAAATATTCATGAAGGGTATCCTGACTCCAGTTTTTTTGGGTCTTGGAAAGCCTGTTTTCCTATCACATACTCTTTCCTCCTTCAATCCCATATCCCCAAGTCACTACCCAGAGCAATAAATCGATGGTGTGTAGAGAAGTGAATAATGAATTTATGGATGATAAATCTTGGACAAGCTCAATGCTTTTTTTTTTTTGCGGTACGCGGGCCTCTCACTGTTGTGGCCTCTCCCGTTGTGGAGCACAGGCTCCGGACGCACAGGCTCAGCAGCCATGGCTCACGGGCCCAGCCGCTCCGCGGCATGTGGGATATTCCCGGACCGGGGCACGAACCCGTGTCCCATGCATCGGCAGGCGAACTCTCAACCACTGCGCCACCAGGGAAGCCCGCTCAATGCTTTTTATACTACTACAAAATTAAAATATATGTGAAAAAAAGCATCATAAAATTTATTTGCCATTCATGATTGCAAGAAGGTGATTCAAAATGAAGTAAATTTTTTCCCAGTAAATTCTCTCAGGTACATTTTTCTCCCTCCTTACCTATTAGCATAATGTTTGGGATAACAGTGGATGGAATAAGTCAAAACTGAGTTCCAGTCTCAGCTTGCATTTCTCTTTGTTCTTGTCACTCAGTGTGAGGTACAGGGACCAGTCAAATCAGTAACACGTGGGGACTTGTTAAAAATGTAGAATCTCAGTCTTCATCCTATATCTATGGAATTAGAATCTGCATTTTAAAGACCCCCAGGTGATTCACATTAAATTTTGAAAAACGCTGCTTTGTGTAACTTTTTGTAACTGAATATCTCTCCTCCTTGGTTTCTCTTTGGTCAAATTATGAGGCAGATCTAGATAATGTGTAGGAAATTTTGAACTAGAAGCAACCTATAGTAAGGATTAGTGGTTTAGAGCATATGGACTATGGAACCATTGTGTCTGGGTTTGATTCCCAACTCTGCCACTTACTAAGTTGGCAGATTATATAGCCTCTCTGTGACCCAATTTCCTCATTCAAAAATAGGAATTATAATAATTTCTACTTCATAAAGTTGATATGAATAATTGAATTTATTATATGTATTTAGATTAGTGCTTGATACAGAATAAGCGCTATGTAAGTATCAACTCATATTATGAGTTAAGATTCTTGACTGATAACATTCTAGAATGTATGGAGATGCCAACTGACTGACTTGAAAGTTGCTAGTGAGTATATGTAGAATCTAAAATATGAGACAAATGAACTTATCTACGAAACAGAAACAGAATCACAGGCATAGAGAACAGACATGTGGTTGCCAAGGTCGGGGGTGGGAGTTTGGGGTTAGCAGATGTAAACTATTATATATAGGATGGATAAACAACAGGGTCCTACTGTATAGCACAGGGAACTATATTCAATGTCCTGTGATAAACCATAATGGAAGAGAATATGAAAAAGAATATAAATATATATGTATAATTGAATCATTTTGCTATACACCAGAAACTAACACAACATTGTAAATCAACTATGCTTCAATTAAAAGAAAATTTTTTTAAAGGAAGTTACTAGTGAGGGCATTCTATCAGTATGAGTGTGGAGAATTGAGGAAAGCTTTATGGAAGAAATGGGAATTTAGAATAGTTTTATGGGATAACTAAATTGGGGAATGATTAGAGATAAAAGCATTAAGAGTATTCCAGGTAAAATAGACTTACAGGCAGTGGTAAACATTTGGAGAGGGACAGAGGAAAGCAGGGATCATGTCTTCTAAGTTTCAGGAACTTTGAGGAAGGCATGGGGTGACTAGAGCAGAGGCTTGTTGGACAGTTGAAGGGCTAAGATTGGTTCCTCTTAATTATAGACTAAAAAATGTTAGCTTTAACTGTGAGGAATAGAGAATATATATACATATTTGTGGAGGGAAATGGAATAAAGTGATAAAGGAAATCATTAATAGACAGGACGGCTCAGTAGAAGAGAGAGCAAAAGGAATAAGAAGCAAGATTTGGTCATTAGACATGAAGAATACATGGGGAGGAGGCAATTATAGCGCCAAGATTTTAAGTCTGAAGGATCAGAAATGTGATGGTGCTTTTAGCGAAAATGAGAATATTAGAAGCACAACTGCTTTGAGGAAAAGATATGTTTGTTTTAGAAGTGTTGAGTGCAGGTGATGGGAATACATCCAATAAATGATTTGGCAGCTGCTGTAGAAAGAGCACCATTCAGAACAAGGCCAATCATACTCTCACCTTTTATTGTGTTACTGAGCCCTTCACTAGCATCAATACAAAACAAAGGTAAAACCTTAAAATTCTAGAATGATCACATCTTTGTTTTCTTTACATATTTCAAATTCTCTGTCTACTAAATACTTTTAAAGTGAGTTTAAATTGAGTGGCAGTATTCGTTTTTTTATGAGTCAACAAAAGAACTTGAAAGAAAATGAGTCTCAGATCCATTATTCCATCTTTCTGCTCCCTGGATGGCATTTGCACTCAGACTCAAAGAAATTGAGAACAAAGGAAATATTTGGTTTTCAGGCTTCTCTAAATCCCCCTAGACCTAGAAGGCAAAAATAATGTTTTTGTCCAGGAAAGAGCCCAGCACAATTCAGTGTCCAGGAGACTATTAGCCATCATCAATAATGTTTACCAGAGTCTCTTGCCTTTAATGAAACAGGAGCAGAAAAATTGATTGGGAGGCAGTGTGTGTGTTATCATAATACTTATCCTTGGGTAAAAAGTGCATTTGTGAGCAAATCTAGTATTGCCTAGCAACTGTCTCTAGGCAAAGGGTGGTTGGGAGCCAGCTGCTGCCGCCTTTCAGGAGCCTTCGCCTATTTCTACACACCTCATAGGACATCTGTTGTGGATTATTTGGATTTCAGTTTTAAGGTAGAGTTTTTCTTAACAACTTCTAATATTAGATATTTTGCTATTTAGTGATTGACACAATAAACCTAATATTATTACTTTTTATCCATCTCTGAATATAACATAAATATATAGATTTTTTTTAACTACAGTGGAGTATGTATGAAGTCAGGAGCTTTGGTGATTTTTAAAAACATTCCTTTCTGTGCCTTTTAGAACTGACACATTCTCGAGTGGTCTAGGACTATACCCACATTTACACCCACTTCTAAGAGCGTAGGATGTGGTGTTAAACATGACCCAGAAACTTTCAAATTTGAACTTTTCTCCTGAAAAACCTATCCCTGGCCTTCTTGTGTAGTCACCTTTTCTACTTCCACTACTGACTGAGATTTATTTTCTTGTCCCTGGCCCTTGCAGCAGGATACAGCTCAGCTAATAGCAGTGAAGCAGGAGTTTCCGGAGGAACCAGGGGTTATGCCAGAACTTGATAAGGGGCAGACAGGCCATATTAGTGGAGAAGTCTCTCCAGCGAGAATGAATGTAGTCAGTACTGTAGCCTCACACTGGCTGAGTACTTCCGGATACTCCTGATAGTTCAGCCCCTCTAATTGTCCAAGCTGCTTATTTCCAGAGTCCCCAGATACTTCCCAAAGTACTCACGGCATTCAGTCAACCATCCATTCATTCTTTGATCCCCGTGGCTGCTTGGAAGTCTCACACTCTCTCCCTGCTCATTTTCTTACTGCCGTCCAGTCTCTTAAGTCAATTCCGCAGGATCCTCTGAAAGCCCTATTCCTTTGCAAACCCACTTCCCTCAACCTATTTACAGAATATTCCATCGCATCTTTAGTTTGGACCTTATTCATTTCCAACCCTCTCAACAGAGCCTGCTCTTTGTCCATACCATAATCTCATAAACCAGAGCCAGGAGACAGGTTGTCATCCACTTTAGCCACCTAGGCCACTTCCAGACCTTTCTTATTTTCATGAAAAGCCCTTCTTCATTTGGGAGACAACATAGCGTTTAGAATCATGAGATTTGGATTTGGACCCATATTTTGTGATGTTGGATAGATCACCCAACATTTCTGAGCCTCAATTTCCACATCTGAAAAAGGGATCATTTTTACAAGGCTATGGAGATTAAACTTATTCTTTTCACAAATCTTTGCTGATTACCATGTGCCAGGCACTTTTCTAAGTACTGCACAAAACAGTTCCTTCTCGTGGAGCTTGTGGTTTCATGAGGCAAGAAAGTCGAATATATATACATAATTACAAAATCGAATATGAAAGAAAATATAGGGTGTTGTAACAAAGGTTTTTAGAGGTATAATTTAGATGGTGGAGAGGTGGTCAGGAGGCAAGGCCTTAGGAGGTGACATTTAAAGTGAGAACAGCAGGATAGGTAGGTTTTAGGCAATGGAGTGAAGGATGGAGAGGGCATTGCAGACAGAGGGTATTGCAGAGGGCTTTGTGAGAGGCAGAGTGTGGTTAGAGATGTAGGCTGGGGACCGAATTTGTGGGACCTGAATGTGAAGTCCAGATGAAGGAGTTTTCATTTTAAATGCAATGAGAAGCAATGACTTTAAGCAAGGGTGTAACACTACTTATGCATTTAAAAGATATCTCTGAGGACAGCATTTGGAACACAGTACTTACTCGGTAATTGAAGTCACATTCACGTAGGCCTTGCTCTGCAATATTTATTGAGTGTAGTCCCCCTGGGTCACAGTTTTTCTCTCTACCCCAGACTCCTGCTATCTCCTGTTGATTAGCTCAGCTTCCGTAACTCCTTCAGAGCTCCTGACATCCACAACTCCAGGGGCCACCCTACCTGAGACATCCCATATGCCAATAAACTCCTCTGACCGCAATTTCTTTCTAATTCCTACCACACCTACACATGTCCAGGCTTCCAGGTGGTAGAATATGAGGATGGAAAGATGGGCACGAGCCAGGTTGTGAAAGGTTGCTTTGATGCTAATGAACTTGGAATTTAATCCTGTAAGAATAGGAAAGCAGCACTGATGGTGGCACTTACTGTTGCCTGTGCTTGAAACGCCCCCACTTCCCGGGATCCCCTTCAAGCTCCTAGTCATTCTTTAGAGTCTGGCTTGTCTCTCATCTCTGCTAGGAAGACTGCCTTAGCAAAGAAGGTAGTTAAGCATGTTACATGTTGTGTATAGCTCTTGGTGCTCTTATGCTGTATAATCACATGCTTATTTTTGGTCTCCCCTATAAGTCTGAACTCCTTGAGAGCAAGAACTTGTATTCTTATTGTATCCTCAGTACCTGACATAAAGGATTTCATTAAAATTTGATTTTGTCAAGTTTTTTAAGTTCTCACCTTCCACTAAAAAGTAAAATACCCTAATAAAAGTTTGGCAAATTGGAAGTAAAGATTGGTAATTTCCTCATGTAATCATCTAAAACTGTGTTACTTTGCTTAAGTTTACCCAGATATCTTTGCTCTAAAAGTTGGCACCAGATTCGTTTTTTTAAATAAATGTATTTGTTTATTTTTGGCTGCATTGGGTCTTCATTGCGGTGCGCGGGCTTCTCATTGCAGTGGCTTCTCGTTGCTGAGCATGGGCTCTAGGCACGTGGGCTTCAGTAGTTGTGGCACATGGGCTCAGTAGTTGTGGCTTGTGGGCTCTAGAGCACAGGCTCAGTAGTTGTGGCACATGGGCTTAGTTGCTCCACAGCATGTGGGATCTTCCTGGACCAGGGCTCGAACCCATGTCCCCTGCGTTGGCAGGCAGATTCCTAACCACTGCACCACCAGGGAAGTCCGGCACCACATTTTAAGAAAACTTTATATTTTTATCAGTTTTAATTTTTTGATTCAAATATCAAAATATATAAAAAGAATTTATAGGGCTTCCCTCCCTCTAGAGCCCGCGAGCCACAACTACTGAGCCCACATGCCACAACTACTGAAGCCCGTGCGTCTAGAACCCTGGCTCCACCACAAGAGAAGCCACCGCAGTGAGAAGCCCGCACACTGCAAGGAAGAGTAGCCCCCGCTCGCCGCAACTAGAGGAAGCCCGCGTGCAGCAACAAAGACCCAAACACAGCCAAAAATAAATAAATAAAATAAATTAAAAAAAAAAAAAAGAATTTATAGAAGTCTCATTCCTGCCTGTGCCTTTTCACCCTTTTTCCTCTAGCTACTATAGATTACCATTTTTATTAGTTTATTTTTTGTCCTTTCAGTATTTCTTTATGCAAAAACAAGCAAATATGAATGTATTCTTATAAAAAAGATAGCCTAAAATATACACTCTTTTATTCGTTGCTTTTTTTAACATCAAAATTTATTCTAGAGATGTCTCCAAGTCAGTAGTTGATAGAGCTCTTCCTTAATCTTTCTTGTGGATGCACAGTTTTTTATATACCATGATTTATTCAGCCAGTCCCCTACTGCTGGATGCTCTGTTCTAGTCTTTTGCTTTTACAAACAATTCTGCAAAGGATAACCTAGCACAACTGTCATTTCAAATTAGCACAGATATATAGATAGGCATGCACATGTATATACATGTATGTATGTATGTTTTTTATGATATCTATATCTGCCTGTATATATATATATATATATATATATACACACACACACACATATATATATACACATACATGCACATATGTATGAGATTCCTGGAAATTAGATCATTACATCAAGAGTAAATTCATCTGAAATTTTGGTAGATAATTCCAGAAATTCCTTCCTGATGGTTATTCCATTTTCTACACCTTCCAGCAATGTTTGAAAGTGTCCATTTCCCCATAGCCTCTCCAACAGTGTGTTATAAGACTTTGGATTTTGCCAATCTGATAGTTGAGGAATTATAGCTCAGGGTAATATTAATTTGCATTTTTACTAGTGAAGTTAGCACCATCTCATATGTTTAGTGGCTATGCTATTGGTTTTATTTCTGTGACCTTTCCGTTCATATCTTTTGCATACTTTTCTAAAAAGTTGGTCTTTTTCTTCTCTATTCCTAAAAGTTTTTAATGTCTGTTGAGAATGTAAGCATTCAGTATGTGCTATGAGTTGCAAATGTCTTTCCTATTTTGTTATATTTGTTTTAACTCTGCTAATGGTGTATTTCTGACATGCACAGTGTTTATTTGTGTTTACTTTTAACTGTTAGCCTTTCCAAAATTTGAGTTATAGTTAAATGGTTATGATAAAATACTTTCCCGAGGTTATAATAAAAACCACCTATGTTGTTTTCTAATACTTCTATAATTTCTTTTTTTTTTTTTACATTTAAAGTTTGATCCATTTGGACCTATTTGTTTAACTTGATACATTGCATCAGTATGGAATCTGCTTTATTTTTTTCCAAATTGCTGCCCAGTTTTCCCAACACTATTTATCAAAAAGTCCATCTTAAAAAAAAAAAAAGTCTATCTTTACTGTTTGATTTGATGTGCAGTCTTCATTGTGCACTAAATTCCCATAGGTATTCAAGTCTATCTCTGGACTTTCTATTCTGTTTGATTAGTCTTTTCATGAGCCAATCCTATACTTTTAACTGTTGATGCATTATAGTATGTTTACATATCTGGTAGGGGTAGTACCCTTATTGCTCTTTATCAGAATTTTCCAGGCTGTTCTTTTTTGTTCACTTTTCTTTTTTTTTTTCCGGTGCACTTTAAAATTGGTTTATCTAGCTCCAGAAAATAATCTATATTCTTATTATGTTTGTTCCTTGATAATTTATAAAAATGACACACTGCTTTATGATATTAAGTCTTCCCATTAAAGAACACAGTACATCTTTACATTAATCCAAGTTAACTTAGAATTTTTTTATTGCAATATAATTGAAATGTAACATTTAGTTATTAGTTTCAGGTGTACAACATAATGATTCAATATATGTATGTATTGTGAAATGAGGTCACAATAAATCTAGTTAACATCCATCACCACAGAGTTACACTTTTTTTTTCTAGTGATAAGAACTTTTAAGATCTACTTTCTTACTTTCAAATATACAATACAGTACTAATTATAGTCACCGTGCTGTACATCACATTCCCAGGACTTATTTATTTTATAACTGGAAGTTTGTACTTTTTGACCCCCTTCACCCATTTTGCCCACCTCACCCCCTACCTCTGGCAACCACCAATCTGTTCTCTGTATCTATGAGTTCAGGGTTTTTTTGTTTTGGTTTTGGTTTTGGTTCCACATATAAGTAAGATCATACAATATTTGTCTTTCTCCAAGTTATTTCACTCAGCATAATGCTCTCAAGGTCCAAATGGCAGGATTTCCTTATTTTTATGGCTGAATTATTATAAGTAAAAATATAAATATTTATTTAACATCTGCTTTGTCCATTCATCCATCAATGGACACTTAGGTTTCTTCCATATCTTGGCTCTTGTGAATAATGCTGCAATAAGCATGGGGGTATCTTTTCAAGTTAGTGTTTTTGTTTCCTTCAGAAAAATACCCAGAAGTGGAATTGCTGGATCATATAGTAGTTCTATTTTTAAGTTGTTTTTTTTTTAATTTTTATTTTATATTGGAGTATAGTTGATTTACAGTGTTGTGTTAGTTTCAGGTGTACAGCAAAGTGATTCAGTTATACATATATCTATTCTTTTTCAGATTCTTTTTCCATTTAGGTTATAACAGGCTATTGAGTAGAGTTCCCTGTGCTATACAGTAGGTCCTTGTTGATTATTTTATATATAGTAGCATGTATATGTTAATCCCAAACTCCTAATTTATCCCTCCCCCTCTGCCTTTCCCCTTTGGTAATGGTAAATTTGTTTTCGAAGACTGTGAGTCTGTTTCTGTTTTGTAAATAAGTTCATTTGTAGCATTTTTTTAGAGTCCACATGTAAGTGATATCATATATTTGTCTTTCTCTGTCTGACCTACTTCACTTAGTATGATAATCTCTAGGTCCATCCATGTTGCTGCAAATGACATTTCATTCTTTTTATGGCTGAGTAATATTCCATTGTATGTATGTACCACATCTTTATCTACTCCTCTGTCAATGGACATTTAGCTTGTTTCCGTGTCCTGGCTATTATAAATAGTGCTGCAATGAACGTTGGGGTGCATGTTAACTTTTTGAATTATGGTTTTCTCCAGATATATGTCCAGGAGTGGGATTGCTGAACCATATGGTAGTTCTATTTTTAAGTTTTTGATGAACCTCCATACTGTTTTCCATAGCGGCTGTACCAGGTTACATTCCCACCAACAGTGCGCAAGAGTTCTTTTTTCTCCATATCCTCCCAAGTTAACTTGTATATTCTTTGTATTAGAAAGATTCTCCTTTAGGTTCTGGGGGTCTACTTATCCCATTATTTCTGTCATTGTTTGTTATTTTAATTGATTGATTAACTTCTGTATATTAACCATTTTATATCTTACTACCTTGATGAATTCTCTTTAGTAGTCATTTTCATTTGCTGTCTCTGGACTTTTCAGGTGTACAATCATACCATCTGCAAATATGGAGATAATTTAAATTTTTTTCCAATTTTTGTACCTTTAATTTTCTATGGTTTTGGAAGTATTAGGCAATTAATTAGTGTGAAGTAGTAGTGATCATTGTGGGCATCTTTGTCTAGTTCCTGACTTTAGGAGGAATATCTTCAGTGTTTCTCCATTAGGAAGTATGTTAGCCTTAGGGCTGAGATATAATATGTAGAATCATATAAATGAAGTTTTCATCCACTCTTATTTTGAGTGTGTTTTTTTTTTAAATCAAGGGTGGATTTGGTTTTTGTCAACTTCCTTTTCTATGACTATATATATAAATGTAATTTTTTCTATGGATTTATTAATATGCTAAAATACATGACTAAATTTTGTACTATTGAACTATTCTGACATTCTTGTACAGGAGGTAGGGAGGAACCTAATTGATTATGACAGATTATTCTCTTAAAGTGCTGTTTATTAATATTTTGTCTTTTTGAAATGATATTCATAAGTATAATTCATCATCTTTTTGCAGTCTATCAGGTTTTAGTATCAATGTTGTAATTTATAAAATAATTGGGAAGTTTTCATTTTTCTGAGATCTGAGACAGTTTAAATAGCATTAGAATTACCTACTCTCTAAAGATTCCTCTGTTAGACTAGATAATGGCACTTTTTAGGGGGTGGAGTAGATATTTGCAATACATATAAGAACAATTAAACTAGTTTGCAACCACTGCTTTAGGATTTCCCTCAGTTCCAATATACAACTTTAGTATTATCTTATAATGTTTAACCTTGATACTCTTTACTATGCTCAGGCTACTACAACCTAATTTATCAATTTCAGTGGAAATCAAGCTCAGTAGAATTCCTAAATCTGCTGGGGTAAGTTTTGGTAGATTACTTTTTCCTGGAAAATTAGCCATTTATTTATTTTTCATAGAGTTGTGCAAAGTAGCTTTATAATCCCTTTTGTTTTTGTGATTATTTCCATCTTTTCGTATCTTTTTTTTGTGACTATTTGATGTATTTTGTATTGGAAAGTAAATTAAAGTGTCCTATTTGTAGTGCATTTCTGTTTCTCCTTGTATAGTCCATAGGTTTTTACTTCATGAAAGTTACTGCTAAGTTATTTGGTACATAGGTATTCATATCTTATATTCCTTGTGAATTCTTACCCTTAGCATTAAAAAAAAAAAGTCTTTTAAAATTGCTTTTTGATTTCAGTTCTGTACTCACTGATATCAAAATCACTGACCATGCTTTCTTTTTGTTTGTATTTGTTCATCCTTTTAGTTTTATCTTTACTGAATTGCATTGCCTCTGGAGTGCATCTTGTTTACAGTATAGGGCTCGGTTTTGCTTTACAATAGAAGTATGACCTGTATCATGCACGCAAAACCCAAAAGTCACATTTTCTTATGTTCCACTGGCCAAAGCAAATTTCATGGAGAAGAGATATATGCCTGTAGGCAGATCTGCCCCGTGAAGAAACTGTGCAGTAGAGAGATGCTTTTCCAAGCCTTACTTAAGAATCCATGTGTCGACTGCAAAAAAAAAAAAGCATAATGTGAGAGCTATGAGTTCAGTTTTATTTGAGGCTTACTGAGGACTATAGCCCAGGAGATAGCCTCTCAGATAGCTCTGAGGAACTGCTCTAAAAAAGTAGGGGGGAAGTCAGTATACATATGATTTTAGTGAAGGGGGTACATGCAATCAAGCACACATCTCGGTAGAAGGTTGCTGTAAGTCACAAGGTACAGATATCTTAGTTAATGATTTAGTGCTTTTCTAAGCATGAGAAGATACAAGAAATTGGGTTCATAAAATTTTCTCCTGAAAATATTTATCTGAAGGCCTTCTTCTGCCAGTTTTTCCCAGAACACAGAGTGCCTCATCCCAGTTCTCCACCCTGAACTCTTTTCAGGGTGTGTTGAAGGTCAGTGACTGCAGTGGCTAGTGACTTCATTCTTATAGAACCAGATGGCAAGCGTGCATGCAGTAGAAGAGAAAGCCAGCCAGCATTTGAACATGTGCTCCCCAGAGAACACTGATGGCCATTGGGTGTTGGCCACAGAAACAGGGACACCCAACACACAGAACTGCAGTTTTCCCCAGTCAAGGAAGGAGATATTTTTCTCTCCCCTCCTTCTGCACTTTGCCTCAAATACAGAAGAGCGAGAGAGGGGACTTGGAGGTGCTGGAAGCCAGACCCTTGCCCTTTCTTCTCACTCTAACCTGATAGAGCCATAGCTTTAGCCTAAGTTAAGAGAGCACAGGAGAAAAGCTAACAATCAGAATAATGTATTTCTGATGGTTGGAAATGGCTGAATGGCTGTACAATCTGGCCAAGAGAATTAAAGTAGCCTCTCCACAGCAGAAAAGGGGAATTTAAGAGAGTACAGAGACTGAAGAAAAGAAATAAGAAGCAGAGGTGGAAGATGCAGGAGAGAAAGGGGCATAACTAATGGAGCAGGGTCCTCAAGGAAGTTGAAAGATTTGGAGTCAATAAAGCCTGGATTTGAAGAGGAGGGAACAAATTTCATCCTTCAGAAACAGAGGAAACGGGACTTCCCTGGTGGTCCAGTGGTTAAGAATCCACCTGCCGATGCAGGGGACATGGGTTCGATCCCTGGTCTGGGAAGCTCCCACAGTTCTTAGATGCCTCGGAGCAACTAAGCCCATATGCCACAGCTAGTGAGCGTACGCTCTAGAGCCCGCGAGCCACAACTACTGAAGCCCATGCACCTAGAGCCTGTGCTCCACAACAAGAGAAGGCAGAGCAATGAGAAGCCCATGCATCACAACGAAGAGTAGCCCCCGCTCACAGCAACTAGAGAAAACCCAACCACAGCAATGAAGACCCAATGCAACAAAAATAATGATAATAATAAATAATTCTTTTTAAATGGAGGAAAGGTGTTAAGAATGGGTATGAATATAGGTGACTGTGCACAGAGGAGTCTGGAAAGCTGATAACCTCAGTTTTTTTAATGAAGTAGGAAATAAGGATGTCTGGTGAGAACGAGGACAGCTGGAACAGTGAGGAAGGTTTAGAATTACATTGAAATACTAAAGTTGAATTTGACCTAAGGTAGAGAGATAAAAATAAATTACTTTTTTCTGTACTAGCAACAAGTTATAAAAGAGAAAAAGATAACAATGGATCATCGGAAAAATTTTATACAAAGATGTTAAACAATATCTGTTTTTAGATAGAAAGATTTAATATCATAAAAACATGAATTCTCCCCAAATTAAGCAAATGTAATACAATTCTAATTTAAATGTGAATAAGATGGGGGGTGGATAAAGTGATCTTAAAGGTTATTGGAATTATAAATGTAAATAAGATCAGTAAAGAATGACTTGCTTCATATGATTGAAGCATATCATGACCTCCTTATTGGCTTTGGTTTGGGCTTAGAAAGAGACAAGTCAGAGAACAGATCAGAGAGCTCAAAAATAGATCCCAGTACACGTAGATATTTGATGTATAACAAAAATGATATTTCAGTTGAAAGGGAAGAAATGGGTTATTTTTAAAACAGTGCTAACCCAACAACCTACTCATCTGGGAAAAAGTATATCAGATAACTTCCAGATTGACTAAAGAAAAGAAAGAAGAAATAATAGGTTTTATATACACACAAATATCCCTCAGGTTGTTGAGTAACCAAGACAGGGCCATGAAGCTGTAAAGGAGAAGACACACATTTTAAAATTTAACCCATTTACAAAAGATTAAATGTAAACCAGAAAGAAATGAATGTTGCGCTTTAATAAAAACTTTACTTTAAAAAAGGAAATGATAACTTAGGGGAAATTATTTAATATACATGATAGAGAAGATCTAAACTATACAAAAGTGCTCACTAATGGAGAAAAAACATAAATGACCAAAAAGAAAAATGGGGAAATGAGATTTGGAGAAAGCAATTCCAAGTGGCCAATAAATGTGAATTTATGCTCAACCTTGCTAGGAGTTAGGGAAATAAAGTAACAATGACACAGCCTCTCAAAGCCATTAGACGAGAGTGAAAATACCTGCTGTTGAAGAAATCTGGGGAGAAGGGTACTCTCATACATGTGGAAATGGTCATTGTTTCAGCCATTTTGAAAAGAAATGCGGTATTAGCTATTGAAATTAATAATACTTTTAGGAATATATTCCATGGGAATAAAATCACTCCTAGATTAGGTATATATATGTTTATTAGGTATGTATATGCTTATGTTTATTGTACATTGTACTAGTCAAAGACTGAAAACAAAGTGAATGCCCCTCAGGAAGTGAATGACTAAGTATTTATGGCACACCCATATCAGGTATTAACGCAGCCACTGAAAGAAATAAATTAGGTTCCTATGAAGCATTTCCCCTGAGCTAGGCAGTCATATGATCCTTACAACAACCTGATGAAGTAGGTGGTAATAATGTTACAGGTAAGGGAACTAAAACACACAGAGTTTTTAAAAAGTTGTCCAAGGCCTCATAGAATTATATTCAAAATCACTGTATTTTCTCCTTTATGCCAGTTGACTTGGAGAGATTTTCATAATACTGTTCAGTATGAAAATCTTAATATATAGAATTTTATATAATAAGATCACATTATTATAAAAACAAGTGACCCCCTAAACTTTGTTCCCAGATACACACAACCTCCATAGCATGCTATATATCTAGAATATGTTTGTATACCATAAAAGTATGGAGGGTTACACATGAAGTAACTATTTCTTATGGAAGAAGTAAATCTACTATTCATGGTAAAAAAAAAAAAATTATGTAGCCTCTAATCCCATACAGCTATTTATGAAAGAATGATTATCTGAGGAGAAGAGTGGATTCTTTGTGATTTTTATTTTTACCTTGGTTTTTACTGACTTTTTTTTTTTTTTTTTTTTGCGGTACGTGAGCCTCTCACTGTTGTGGCCTCTCCCGTTGCAGAGCACAGGCTCTGGACGCGCAGGCTCAGCAGCCATGGCTCATGGGCCTAGCCGCTCCGCGGCATGTGGGATCTTCCCAGACCGGGGCACGAACCCGCGTCCCCTGCATCGGCAGGTGGACTCTCAACCACTGCGCCACCAGGGAAGCCCATTTACCTTGGTTTTTAATTTTTAATTGCATTATTTTTTAAATAAGCATGCAGGATTGAGGGAAAGGAAAGTGATATCCATTGTGGGGAAAAAAAAACTAAGTTAATGGGGACATAACAATGATAATATTTCTATAAATCCACCTCAAAATTATTTCCCCCGTGTCTCTAGAACTTAAAAAGTTAATGCTAACGAGCAGGTATGGTGATGATATTTAAGACTTAATATGTAAGACTTAATATGCAAAGGTTTTTTTAGCAGAAGTTAAATTGAATCCTTATTTTAATATGTATGCAGACCCCTCGACAAGCAGGGGTCTTAAATTTCACTTAAATGTGCTGACATGCCATTTCTTACATTAATTAATTTGAAGCAAATTAAAATGTGTTTCACTTATTGAGGAGGAACCAGTGAGAATTTTTTGACATTCCTGTATAAATATTTACATATTTTAAATGAATTTTGTTATACACAAACTGTAATGGTATTTTTAATTTTATTGATTAAATTATAAATTCCTGAGGAGCTCCACAGTCTTATAATAGCATTAAAGAAGTTTATCTTTTTTTAAATTCTGTTCTCCATGGATAACATCATCTCTAGCATTATGCAGACACTGGGGTGGAGAAGAAGGGTGAAACCAAGCCCCCAAGCTCCCACTGAACAAGGGAAAGTGTGTAAGAGGCTGATCTAAAAGGGTGATGAAGGAAGTTCCCTGATGGCCTAGGGGTTAGAATTCTGGGCTTTCACTGTTGTGGCCTGGGTTCAATCCCCGGTCGGGGAACTGAGATCCCACAAGCTGAGAGATGTAACCAAAAAATAAATAAATAAACTAATTTTTAAGAAAATAAATAAAATAAAAGGGCGATGAAGCATAGCAGAGAGTATGATCCCACGGCAGAAGCCTCAAGAAGTGGGGAAAATGCTCATGTTTGGAGACATGTGTGGGCAGAGAATCTTATATCTGTTTTGGAGGGAGGGCTGCAGAAGGGCTGTCGTCAGAGGAGGACCAGGTTTCCCTTAGGGCCTGGAGGTAGAGAGACTCCTATGATAAGATGAGGATGTAGGAGGTTGACTAGACGGGGATTAGGATTCCAAAGGCTGCAGTGAAAGGAGCTGAGATGAAGGATGATAGTGGGATTTACCAGGCTGAGAAAACAGAGGACAGGAATAAAAGAACTAGAGAAGGTAGGTGGTTTTAGCTGGGATTGGGCACTTGCCTCTCTCCCTCTGCTTGAGAGTTATGATTAGCAGTGATTGGCCTCCACCCAATTTAGTACAAATTCTATTGGTGTTGTAACTGCTTAAGGGGCCCAGGCAGTCGGACTTGTCTCGGGAGTTTTTTTATATGGGCCTGGAGACAGTGGTGGAGCTGCAGGGCAGGACCTCCAAGGAGGTTCATGGGAGTTCTAGGTTGATGAATACTATTTTGCTGAGCTGCTGTGTTCTCACTTTCTAACAATCGTATTTTTGTGAGTATAAAATATTCACTCTTTGGTTATGAGCTAAACTATTTGGACTCAATTTCTGGAGATGCTTGGGTTTTTTTCATCAAATTCAGGACATGACCTATTTTGATTTGTGAAGTAGAGCTGCTAGCGTGTCACAGTTCTGTCGTATTTGGCTGTGAGTAGAACTCATTTCTTTGAGCTCCCTTTGTATTGTGAAGCTTGGTGTTCCAAGTTTTCTTGTCCCTAAGGTCCTTGGCTGAGGACTGCTTTGTAACCACATTCTTCTAGCCAACATGACGTAAAGTAATAGAACTTGCCAGTAACATTCAATATCTCAGACTGAGAGATCACTTTAAGAAAAAAGGCTGAAGGGGCTTCCCTGGTGGCGCAGTGGTTAAGAATCTGCCTGCCAATGCAGGGGACACGGGTTCGAGCCCTGGTCCGGCAAGATCCCACGTGCCGCGGAGCAACTAAGCCCATGTTCCACAACTACTGAGCCTGCGCTCTAGAGCCAGTGAACCACAACTACTGAAGCCCATGAGCCACAACTACTGAAGCCCGCATGCCTAGAGCCCGTGCTCTGCAACAAGTGAAGCCACTGCAATGAAAAGCCCACGAACAGCAACGAAGACCCAACGCAGCCAAAAATAAAGTAATTAATTAAAAAAAAAAAGAGAAAAGGCTGAATTCAGTGACTCACAAAACCAGACTTTTGCCATACACAGGAGGGGAAAGTATCAAGGAAGCCAATGAAGAAATGTGAAAAAATTCAAGTTGCAGTAATCTATTCTTAAGAGCCATTGTTGGCCCTGTCTAATTGTTCTTTAACTTCTCCAACTGCTGTCTTTATCTGAAAACATTAAGGTATTATGAACTGGAATTTGCCAATGCCAAACCAGAAGTAATGTATGAGTTTGGAATTTCATTGCAAATAAAACTTTATTGAACACTTTCTGTTAATGTTTCAATTAGGAGTTGAGATTTTTTTATAGTGTTTGTTTGTTTGTTTATTTGTTTGTTTGTTTGTAGCTGCATTGCATCTCCGTTGCTGCGCGTGGGCTTTCCCCAGCCACAGAGAGCGGGGGCCACTCCTCGCTGTGGTGCGGGGGCCCCTCACTGTGGTTGCCTCCCTCATTGTGGAGCACAGGCTCCAGGCACACAGGCTTCAGTAGTTATGGCTCACAGGCTCAGTAGTTGTGGCTCACGGGCCCCAGAGCGCAGGCTCAGCAGTTGCGGCGCACGGGCTCAGCCACTCCACAGCATGCGGGATCCTCCCAGACGAGGGATCAAACCCATGTCCCCCACATTGGCAGGCAGACCCCCAGCCACTGCGCCACCAGGGAAGCTCCAAGAGTTGAGATATTTCTTTAGATCCAGGCAGTTACTCTGACAGTGGAGGTTCATTTTCAAAGTTACGAACTTTTTAAGAAGGACAATCAGGAACCAGTTGATCTTTTCATGGATCAAGTTTTGATATGACTTTCAATCTCAAGTTACTTTGATCTTTTTGGCTTCTGTTTCTTAAATTAAGTTGCTTTGAAAACAACTGCGTATTCAAAGCCTCGGAGTGGGTTGATGAACCCAGTTCATTCATGAACTGCCCTTGGACATCATTCTATTATACCCACGCTGTACTCCAGTTTTTCCTACCTGCCTTGATGGCAGTAGTCCTAGAAGAAGTGTTTTTAATCCATGGTCCTAGACTTATCAGTCCATGTTCCTCTTTGGGGATCTCCCACTTCAAAACACCAACCCTTAAATATTAGTTTCCTGACCTTTTATTTATAGTTTGTGTGAAAATTGCATAGCTTCCCATATCCTATGCCAAAAGGGTATATTTTGAAATGTGTTTTCTCACATGATGTTTATAAAATATGATTAAATGAAACTTGTGTGTTGACTCATGGAATGGGAAACAAATTGGAATTTTAGGATATACTTCTTTCTCATTTAATGCAAATATGAGTAGACTTTTGTGTTTGACCTTCACTGACTAGGTAAAGTGACATTAAGGCAAAGTGTTGTATGTAATTAGCTCTATTTATTCATTTGGGATATTTTTAAGAGGATTAGGCTTTGAAAATTAAAGGTAGATAATAAATAATAACCACAAAAGATTTCAGCATGAGGGATGATAAATGTTTGAAAGATTCCAAGACAGATAAAGTATATTAATCCCATGGATAACTAACTTTTATTTCTTAATATAACAGTAACATTTCCTAATGATGCCCCATGTCCATTTGCAGTTACATAAAAGTCTAGTCATACTTGCTTTAAATCGGAAAGAAATATATCATATTCCAGATTGTTTCCCTAAATGAAAATATAGTTTCATTCAGTTAAATTCTATAAATTTATAGTCAGTAATTGTAGAAAAGTCAATCCTATTTAATGTTATGTGAAATAAAAGTCATATTATGGAACTACATATGTATAAGAACCACTGTATAGAATATGCATATAGACATTTACTATAAAATATATGAGATTGAAAGGAAATATATCAAAATATTAAAAGGTTTCATCTTTGAAAGACATACTGATTTTTTTTCTGCTTAATCTTAAAAGAACTGATAGAATTAGTTTAATTTCTGGTCAATCACTTGTACTCTTTTTTTTTTTTTTTGGCTGCATTGAGTCTTCGTTGCTACGTGTGGGCTTTCTCTAGTTGCTGTGAGCAGGGGGGTCCTCTTTGTTACAGTGCACCCGCTTCTCATTGCGGTGGCTTTTCTTGTTGCAGAGCACGGGCTCTAGTCGCACGGGCTTCAGTGGTTGTGGCGCACGGGCTTAGTTGCTCCGTGGCATGTGGGATCTTCCCGGACCAGGGCTCGAACCTGTGTCCCCTGCCTTGGCAGGTGGATTCTTAACCCCAGCGCCACCAGAGAAGTCCCAGTCACTTGTACTCTTAAGTGAAAGTAAAGTTAATAAAATACTGACATATGAAGAATGTTAAAATGTCACTTTCATTTGCTCTTAGATGAGTCATTAGAAAATCCTATAGAGCAAATAGTCTCTAAGAGACTTAAAAATGTTTGAAGTTTCCCAGTTATTTAGGGACAAAACCAGGACTTTAATTCAGTTCTCTTGATAATTACATTTATAATTAAATTAAACTTTTTTCTTAAAAATATACATGGTGTGTTCAGGATAGGATGCATACAGACATATACAGAATGTGAATAATTCTACAGGACAGATAATCCAATCTTTTCATCAAAGGAATAACAAAGAAAAAAGGAGGAGGGGATGTTATAGCTAAAAAAGAGGATTAAATTATATTTCAGCTAGTGCTATGTAAGATACTTGTTTGGATCCTAATAAGAACAAATCAAATTTAAGAGAGAGACTTAGATCAAACAGGTACACTGGACATGGATATTTTCACGTGGCATTAGGGAATAATTGTAGTTTTTGTTAGTTATAATGATGGTATATTGGTTATATTTTTTTCAAGCCCTATTTGTTTTAGTTTATGGTACAGTAGTGTATGTGTGGAGGAAATAACTTCTTTGGGTCTATGCATGAAGTCATATGATATCTATAATATGCTTTGAAATACGCTAGAAGAAACCAAAACTTAATTGGTAAAATGTTGATTGTTGAAGCTGCTTGGCTGGCATATAGAATTGTTGTTATATTGTTCCATCTGCCCAAAAAACGGAAAAGTGCAGGCAAATATGAGAGGAGAAAACCATTTAATCAATTGTCAATGGTTTTCTGATTTCTCAAACCATCTTCAAGTTTATAGTGAGGGTAATTTTCTGATGCTACTGCTTAGAACTGAGGATAATTCTAAAATAGGACTCATGCCTTGCTTTTCTCATTCTTGCTAAAGTTGTTGCAGGAATAGCTGGATATCCAAGGCTGTCTGCCCGTGTTGTCAGCTGCTGTAACAGGAGGGGGCCAGCTGTAGAGAAGAAACCAAATTTAGGTGCTCTTTAGAAGAGGCTCCTACTAATTTCAGTGATGGTGCTGGTGCTTGAAGAAGACCTTAACTCCAGAAATCCTTGCCTGAAAAGATCACTAACACTTCCTATGGTGACATATTAACTAGTCATTTTGTTTGCCTTAAATCAGCCCCACAGGGGTGGTCCAATATGGTTGAATCCAGAATGTAGTTTATAACAGCATTTAAAATGCATTTCTTTACTCTAACCAAGTGGCAACCTATTAATTTAATAGACATTCCATCTAAAATTATACTAGATTTATTTTCAATAAACAACACATCTGGGTTTCTCAGGCCTATATTCTAAACAAGTAGCAGTGGACTCTAGACATAACCATTCCATTCTTTACTATTGTCATGTTGTCTTGTGGAGAGCTCTGATAGACTCACTCTAAAACAGATTATTAGTTTTTATTTTTGTTGACCTTTCATCAGCCTTTGACTCTGGGGGCAGGAATCAGTTATGAGATTAAAAAATGCAGCAGCTCAATATAGACTTTCCCTGTTACAGATGCTTGTGCAGAAGCAGGGGCTGAGCAGTGGAAGTGTTCCCTTGTTGCATAAGAAAATATTTGCGAGTGCATTAAAATAGGAGTGCGTTCCAAACTTACTTTTGGTTAAACAGGTTACGTGTTTTTTTCTCTCAGCCTCCAAAAAGAAAAGACCTCTAATCAGAGGATATGAGTTTGTTCTCAGGAAGCAAGAGTGACCTTAGAAGACTATTGGTTCTACTCTCTAATGTCTGCCAGAAAAAAAGAAAATGGCTTCAGATCAACAATTCCAAAATTAAGGTTATTAACCTAGTTGCTAGTCGACAGCCCTGTTAATCAAGTTTCTTCAAGCACATTGCTACCTAGGATGCTCCCTTCTGGTGCAGAGGACATGAGATTTAAACCCAGAGACTCCTCTGGATGACACATGGTTACTTCCCAAAATCCCACCCTTGCCTTCAGGCTGCTCCCTGTTGGAGTGGAGATTAATTAGGACAGGATAGGTTGCAGGAAATAGAGAAGTTATTTTCTTTGAAAATCTAAGTAGTAATATAAGTAAATTTTTTATTCTAATACAATAACTTTTTAAAAAATTGGTTATGCATGTAGTGGTTCTATGATAACTTTCTGTTTAAGCAGAATATTCTTCTCAATCACCCTAGGCAATGAAGTAGTTGGGAAAAAATGGAGTGAAAATCTTTGGAGGGAAAAGAAGCCATAAATGTGGAACGTATACAGAAGTGAAATGTATAATTAGAACTCTATGAAAAGAAGCTTTGGAAAAGAAAATAGAATTGCTGAATTGCTAATAGAGCCACAAAGGCAACACCTGAGAGAAACAAGTTGGACTGTAATTTCTACTACATTTATGACTGCAGAGGTAAGGCAGGAGGGCTTTATGCCTTCGAATTCCTCCGTCAGTAAAATTGGAATGATAATATCCCCATGCTTACTTAACAAAATACCAGGAAAATAACTAAGATGACTAAGAGTCTTGTGTAAGGTTTATTGATAATAAACCCAATCCAAACTTAAGTTCTGATAGACATATCAGAGGATTCCTTTGGATTTTTCTTGCTTAAGATGTTGGGCACATGGGAGCAAATTTTAAGGAAGCATTTTAATGAAGATATTTCTAGTCTGGAAAACAGTGATGGTAAATTTATCATTTTAAGTATTTGCCTCTTTGTCTAGATATTTGAGAGTAAATTTATTTTTTTATTCCACTAGAAAGAAAAGAATAAAAGTTATTTTACAAGGAAATACTGTTAGAAAGTAAGCAGGAGAGTACATTATGGTAAATATGAGCAAGCCTGTTCCAGGGTTGAAACAGATTACTGGATCATCTTAAGGTAGACATCATCCAACTGGTGTGTTTTTTGACTTTACGGTTTTAGGATTTGATTTCTATTAGGTCACCCAGGGGATATCAAGTCCTACAAAATTTTGTCTTGCCCTGTGATTTACAAATCTGAGACCTTGGCTTGGAATTCACAGTTCTCCCTAATGTATTTATAGCTTCCTTTAGTTTTCATCTATATGACATATCTTAAGTTCCTACTAGATGCCAGGCACTCAACTAGGAATTGGACATACTAATGAAAACACATCATCTCTGCCATTTGAGTGAGGGTACATAAATACAAACCATTCTTTACAATTAAGTATTTCTTGTTATGGACACATATATAAAATGTAATGGAAGGATAGGGAAAAGTGCTCCTAAATCAATCATTTAGATTACGACTAGTTCCTTTGCCACTAACTGTGGATCCTTGTTTCCCCATTTTCAGTGAGAATATGTAAGAATTTTAACCAATCACATTATACTAAGTTCCAGTTTGCATTGTGTGTGTATACATTTTTTAAACCAGTGCTCCTTAGGATTAAGGTTGCATCTATTAAATCTTTTTCATCCATCATTTAGAAAGGGAGCATGAGAGACTTTGAAAAAGCAAGGCTCTAAGATCTATGCAGAAACCATTCCATTGGGCTCACAACTGCTGAAGGAGACTTACGATAGTTTTGTGAACCTGATAACTTCAAGTTATTTTTTCCAACTTTTGTCTGTGAAACAGAAGATGTTAATTGGTGATTCATAGTGAAATAACAAACAAAAAACTTTTCTTCTCTTTGCAAGATATTTATTTGAAAAACTTATTTCTGCAGTTCAATAGTGAAAAGAGTCTTTATGCCTCTTAAAAATAAAGTTGAATCTAATTTATGCCTAATGTTAGAATTCTGGTACTTGGAAGAAAAAAAACTCAGTGATTAATTCTACCATAAAATTTTAACAATCCCTGAGGTAATAATTATTTTATTCAGGCATTTATTATATTTAATAAATTTCTATTTAGGCAATTATTATATTTAATTAGATATTTCTGAGTAGATGTTTTTGGTTCTCAGCTGGGCAGATTTTTTGGAATCTACAAAATGTGGAAAGACTTTCACAGGCTAAAAAGAATAGTAATAAAACTTAGATTCATTGAGTGCACAGTAATTGCCAGATGAGGTTCTAATAGTGATGAGCGTTTCTAGTTTTGGAGCTATCATAAATAGTGATGTTGTGAATATTCTTGTCTCTTGGTGCACATGTGCATGCATTTTATTAGGAATGTAATTTCCAAATCATATGATAGGCATATATTTTTCTTTAGGTAATAATGCCAAACATCATCCAAAGTGATTGTACCAATTTTCCTCCCATTTGCAGTATATGAGAGTTCCAGTTGCTTATCATCCTAACTAACATTTGGTGTTTTCTTGATTCTGATGGGTGTCTAGTGGTATTTTATTTTGGTCTTAATTTGCAGTTCATAGTGACTAATAATGTTGAGCACATTTTCATATGTTTGTTGGCCATTTAGTCATCCTCTTTTGTAAAGTGCCCATTGAAGTTTTTAGCCCATTTTAAAAATTGGGTTATCTGTCTTTTTCTTGCAGGAGTTCTTTTTATTTTATACATGAGTCCTGTATAAGATACCTTTATTGCAAATATCTTTTCCTATGATATGGTATGCATATTCATTCTTAATGGTATCATTTCATGAAAAGAAGTTCTTACTTTTAGTTTGATACTATTTATCAATCTTTTCTTTATGGATATGCTTTTTGTATTCTGTTTAAGAAATATTTGCCTACCCAAGGTGATGAAAAATTACTAATATGTTGGCAGGTTTTTTTCAGTACTTTGATGTTGTCATTCTATTGTCTTTTAGCTTTCATCAGTTCTATTCAAAGCCAGCTGTAAACACTATTGTTGCTGATGTATCTTTTCCTTTGCTCCTCTGAGATCTTCTGTTTGTTGTTGTTTTTCAGCAGTTTTATTATTATGTGCTTAGATGTGATTTTATTGGACTTTATCCTGTTTGGTATTCATGGAGGATCTTGAATCTGTGGCTTGATACCTTTCATCAGTTTTGGAAAATGCTTTCCCATTACTATTCAAATATCACTTATGCCCTATTCTCTCTATCCTCTCCTAGGACTCTAATTTCACCTATGATACATATTTTCATCTTGTCTCATAATTCTCTTACATTTTTTCATCATTTTTTATCTGTTTAATATTTGAAGATTCAGTCTGGATATTTTCTGCTGTCCAGTCTTCCTCTTCGCTATTCCTCTTATTAGTGCCTTAATCTGCATTCAATCTATCTGTTTGAGTTCTGAATTTTATACTTTTTATTTATTTATTTCCCACACCACGCGGCACGTGGGATCTTAGTTACCTGACCAGAGATCGAACCCACATCCCCTGCATTGGAAGTGCGGAGTCTTAACCACTGGACCACCAGGGAAGTCCCTGGGTTCTTAATTTTAGTTATTGCCTTTTTCTGTTCTAAAGTTTCTATCTGATTTAAAACAATGATTCTATGTGGGCTTCTATTTTTGACCTTATTAATCATAGTTATTTTATAATCTGTTTTTGGAACGCTTGTAGATCTACTTATTTTTCCCATTTTTCTCTTAGTCTTTACTTTGGTCTTTGTGTTCAGAATATGTGTGGTAATATTTAATTGAATGTCAGACATTGTGATTTGAAAATTTTAGGAATAATTTGAGACTCTGGATGATGCTTTTGCAGTCTGTTAGACTAGGAAAGACTACATAATGTATTGAGCTAATCAAGACTGGGCTTACTGAGTTTGTGAGAGCTGATTTACTTTCACTTTATTCCTGGTTTATTCTGGTTATTCCTGGAGTGTACCTCTTCAGCAGTTCCAACTCCCAAACTCTGTGAGGTGAATGAAAGATTCTCAGCCTCTAGGCTGTTGCTTACAAATTGCAAAGGCGTCAAAAATACCAGGCTCATTTCTCAGCATTTCTATTCAAATCAGGATCTTGGCTCCTTGAGGCTTGGCTGCCTTGATAGTTTTTGGATACTTTCAGTCTTGATGTTTTTTTAATGTTCTATCCAAATTTTATAGTTGTTCTCATGGGGAGAGTTGGTATAATGTAAACTAGTCTGCTATAATTGGAAGTGGAAGTATCTTGTTTTTATTTGCTCAAGAAGTATTTTTAGTGCCTACTGTATGCCAGCTACTATTATTCTAGGCACTGGAAGATAATGTTTAAATACTATTAAAAGTTACTCTTTTCATGGATCTCATGTTCTAGAGAAGGCAGATAAAAACAAATAAGGTAATTTCAAGTAGTGATAAAGACTATGAAGAAAATAAACAGTGTGATGTGTAAGAGAGTAGCTGGTTATAGAGAGAAGGCTGCCTTAAGATAGACTAGTCAAGAAAGTCTCCTCCAAAGAGGTGACATTTGAACTGAGACATGAAAGATGTGAAGGAGACAGCCAAGTGAAAAAGTAGGAAAAACAGAGAAAATAGAAGGTATGAAGTCCCTGAGGTGGAGAAAGAGACCAGTGTGGCTAGGACTTAGTGAGAGAGGGAACCAGTTGTATGGATAAGATTGAGGAGGAGATAGTCCAGGTAACAGGTAGTGAACTATATATAATGGGAGGAGGGGAAATACAAGTAGGAGAACTGAAAATGACTCCTAAGTTTGATTTTAGCCACTAGTTACCATTTATTGAGTTGGAGAAGACCAGAGGAGGACCATATTTGGAGAACGGGTATCAAGAGTTCTGTTTTTGACATGTTAAATTTGAGGTGCCTGTTAGGCATCCAAAGCAGGACATGTAAATTTGGGAGTTACTGGCATAAGGAAGATATTAAAGCAATGCACATAGATAAATTCCCTTGAAGAAATATTGCAGAGAAAGAAGAGAAGAGAATCTACAGCAGGCCCTGAGGGACAACAATATTTAGAGATTAATCAGAAGAGTAGGAGCAGCTAGAGACACAGGAAGGAAACCAGCGTTACATAAGCTAAAAGTGTTTCAGGAAGAAGGGACTGGTCAGCTCTTATGAATGCACTAAAGATTAAGATACAGACTAAGAAATGTCCATTGATTTTGATGATACAGAAAACATTGGTGACTTTGACAGGAACAGGCATCTTAGAATGGTGGGGGTAGAAGCTAGACTGGAGTATGGTGAAGAGCAAATGGGGACCTCCAGTTCTAGCAAAATGAGGACTGAACACCACTCATTACTCTCTAAACAAGCAGACATGCTAAATTCAAATAACAAATTTAAATGTATAGTGGCCTCACAAAAAAGGAACAGAAATTCCCAGGTACCTCCCAAAAAAGAAGAAACTGAAAACTAGAGTCGTATACATAGACGCTGACATCAAGAGGGGGGTGAGCATAAGTGCGGCAAGAAGGGCAGGGTTCATCACACCCAGAAATAGACCCTAAAGCCTAGCAGCTTAGTTTGTAATTCACTCACAGTGATAGGAGGGGTGTTCTTGGCCTTATGCATGGGAGGAAATGGGAGCTGAGATCCAAGCCTAAAACTGGGATGATGCAATTGTTGTACAGATGCTCTATGGTACTTCACCCTAGGTAGAGTCACTCTTTTCTGGTCTCTTTATTTAAATTAGACTTGTAGAGTCAATCTCAGTTCTTAGATCAGGCTGGTTAGGAATCTGGGATGTTGACTGAAAATTATATGTGTTGAACTTCCTTGTACATAAAGACTGGGTAATCCTAGATCTGATAAAGTAGTAATGTCCCAGTAACTGAACTCTTTCTGGAACTGAGCTAAGCGTTCTACTGGGAAAGAATTTTAATTTAAATATCTGATGGACCCCCAGTAACTGTTTTTAATTGGAAGCTAATCCCTTAAATCGAGATGGTCAGTTTAGCTCAATAGCAAGTAGTCCATTAGGAGGACCTCTCGGAAGGCAATGAAATGGTTTAAAGCACCTATCTCCTTTGGTTTAGGTCATAGATTATCCACAGATTGCCTCTTGCACCAATAATTCTAATTCTCTATTACAACATGCAAATAAAATTTTTTTAAAAAGGTAAACAGTGAAACTCTCTACTGTCTAAAATATTTTACTGAAAGTCAAGCAAGGCCTGAAAATGAAGCTAAAAGAGGTGGTAAAACTGTACTAGTAGCTAATTCCTAAACAAGGACCCCTTAACATGATCATGGTTTCTTAGAGGTATCCCAAAACTATTCTATTTAACTTTTCTTTTCAAAATGAAAATTGTTTTATTGGATTTTTTTCTGATTCCAAATGTAATCAATGTTCATTGTAAAAAAGTTTAAAGTTCTAAAAACAAAAGACTTTCTCTTCTTAAATTCCCAGTTCTTTCAGACTCAGCTAAAAACTTTGTCTTATTTTTACTGAGCAAACTGAGTGATTCAGTTTTTCCTCAATTCCACTCTATAAATATATAATTGGTAGATACTTTTTTTTTTTTTTTGCCCGAGCAAATTTCCTATTACTTGAAATACTTAAACTCAATGTACAGTGATTCCATTAAGCTTTAAGAGTTTCAGATCTTGGTAGTTGGTGGCAAGAATAACCACAGATAGACTAAGTTTATGAAGGAAAAAGTAAGTCTTTGGGAAAAACAAAACATATTTTATCAACGCTTTTTCATTCTCTCAGGCATTATGGTAAGTGCGACATGATTGGCTTGTGCTACTAATCTCTACTTGCTCAGAGTTGCCACGTTAATCCTAAATCTACTCTATTCAAGGACAATTTTTATTATATCACTTTACAATTTAAGAACTTCTAGCGGCTGTCTGTTATTTGTCTAAACAAATCACCCTAGCTTGACATTAGTGGGCCCCATGCCTTGCTAGCTATTTCTCAAAGATTCATTTTCTTCCCATTCATATGTGTTTCAAGCTCATTGCCACCCCTGTGGGTATAGCATCAACTGAACACCCATCCTCTTCTTTCAACAATTAAAATTCTATGCTTGTCTCATGACCCTAGCCAAAACTCACCCACTTTTCACTGACCTCTTATGATTTACATTTTACAGTATATTCTGTCCTCTATACACTAGTATGTATTTACTAGTTGGTTTGATTATAGCTATTCTTTAGTTACTTCATGACTATCTTATCTCTACAGCTGACTTTATGTAGGTATTGCATGTGTGATATGAAACATAGAGTCCATGGAATAGATCCTTGCCCAGAAATATAGAGGCCATGGAAAATATAGTTGTTCAGAATGCATCCTCTATCAACATATTCAAGCCAGATATTCTATGACCACAAGTTCATCAGTTTTGGTAACAACCCATCTTCTTTCCAAATCTCAATACCTTAGTAATAGATACTGCCCATCAGAGTTGAGGGATTAAGAGTTGGATAGGAGGACTGCTGTGTGGAACTATGGCCAGATTTAACAGGCCATTATGTGGACAACTGAGAAGTTGGAAAGCAATATAGAATAGTAGAAGGAACACTGGCTTTGGACTTAGGCCTGGGTTCAAATTCAAGTTCTACCATATATTAACAGTTACCTTATCTTATTGTGAGGATTAAATGAGATAGCATGTGGATGGCTATTGTGGGTCCCAGTACATAGTAGGTGCTCAATAAATAGTAATTATCGTTATTATATCTAAGTTATAGTAGGTCTGCACTGCAGCAAATGAGGTTAGCTGTTCAGTGAAATATCACAAGCCATAAAGTATCCCTTGGTAGATAGCCAGTTTCTTATGTTGAATTAGCTCGAATTCTTTGAGTACCAATTTATACAGCATTTGTTGGTTGATTTGCTTTTAAGGAAGAATGTCTAAAAGACGCTAAACTGCCTCCTTAGCCAAGGACACATCAGGGGCCTGACTCTCTGTCCCTGTAGACGGCACAAACAGTAAGACATCAAGATAATGGCTCTAGTGCTGGATTGGATGCAGTCCAAAGGCCAAGTTCACATGTATTCGTACTGCAGAACAACTCCTAAGATTATAGAATCTTGGCTTTGGAGGGATTTTCTTAGAGGATGTGGAATTTTGCTATTTTTGTTAGAAATATCCATTATAACATTCCAGATAGATCATGTAACTTCTGATTTAAGGGGAAGCTCACTCTTTCGCTAAACAGTCCGTTCTGTTGTAAGCTCTAACCAATAGACAGTCCTTTCTTAATCAAATCCAAATATTCCTGCCATGACTTCTTCCTAGTGTTTCTAATAATGTCCAGCAGAGCAATGTAGATTAAGTATAGCCCCTCATCCATTTGAATACCCCTTAGATAGCTATTCTAATTCCCCTAGCTTCTCCAGAATAAACATCCTAGTGTCTTTATGTAGCTATGCCTATTTTCAAGATATATTTATCAAATATTTGGCTTTAATTTTAAAATTAAGAGCTAATAAATATGTGAAAATCCAGAATTCCAGGGGAAACTGAACTATTTTAATCAAATTTGGACAGATTGGTTTTTTGTTGTTGTTGTTGTTTGTTTGTTTTAAAGTTTTATTTATTCTTGGCTGCGTCGGGTCTTAGTTGAGGCATGCAGGATCTTTCGTTGCAGCACCTGGGCTCTTCGTTGTGGTGCACGGGCTTCTCTCTAGTTGTGGCCTGTGGGTTTGCTCTTCTCTAGTTGTGGTGGCATGCTCCAGGGCACGTGGACTCTGTAGTTGTGGCACATGGGTTCCAGAGCACATGGGCTCTGCAGTTTGTGGCACACGGGCTCTAGTTGAGGCATGTGAGCTCAGTAGTTGTGGCCTGCGGGCTTAGTTGTCCCGTGGCATGTGGGATCTTAGTTCCCTGACCAGGGATCGAACCCACATCCCCTGCATTGTAAGGTGGATTCTTTACCACTGCACCACGAGGGAAGTCCCCAACAGATTGTTTTTAATAAACCAGGGTATTGAGACAATAGAAAGTGATTCATATTGAAAGGCACATATGCCCTAAGTAAAGAAACAAAACATGCACTACAGTATGACATTTGAAATAATAAATGTTGGTGCAATGATTACTGCAGTATTTATCAGATTTTTAACAATGTCTTATATCTACACTTTCAAGAGAAGTTGGCCCTATCTTAATGTTAGAATAAAGGTAGGTAAAGAAGACTTACAGAAGCTTGGATTCATGGGTCTAAGCAGTAATGTTTTCTCTGTTTGAAATGGGATGAAACTATAGAAAGCACCAAAGCAGAGAAATAACATTTAATTCAACAAGATTTAATGCCTTCCATATGCCAGGTGCTAGAAATAAGTAGCACATAAAATACATAATGTACATGGTTCCTGTCCTCATGATACTCAGAATCTAGAGGGGAAAACAAATATAGATAACCATAAAAACAACAACAATAAAAAAAATAAGGTGTTCATTTATTTCCAACACATTTCTGCCTCTTTGGGGACTGTTAAATCTACTTTTACAAGAGATATATAGACTCCAAAATGCATTTAATTAAGTTTAGTGTAAAGATCTTCAGACAGATCTTGTATAGGTTACTCTGAAGCTTATTTACTGACAAATGCACATCAGTAAACTTAAAGGCCTAAACTCAGAATGCAGAAAAACCTTAAGGGAAAACAAGACAAGTGGGAAAAAGAAATAGACTTATGGCATGGTTGTCAACCTAAATAGTTGTTAATATAATGAACAGAATTGTATTATACAGTACAAGGTAGGGAAGTATCGTTCTGTAATACTCTAATGCTCGGCATTGTTAAACTCTTATTTGGAATGTTCCCTTAATTTGGGTTGCCAGACATATAATTGCATTTGGAGAACCAGATTAGGTCTAGAAAAGCCTGGCAAATGTGAGTAAAGGAAATCTTATGAGAAAAAGTTAAATACACTTCCTTCCCTCAAGGAAAGAGAAGGTACAAGGGGGTGATTTGACTGTCTTCCATATGAGGAAGATAATGTTAATCATTTCTCATTTCAGTGATGTAATGAGTAAGGTTAGAATGGCCTAAAGTACAGCTGTGAACGTTTATTTTGGGCATATGAACTTTCAAACATATCATGATATATATTAAAATATCAAAATAGGAAACTCTCATAGGTGTACATTTTTACCTGTTTAGCTGGTCAGGTAATCTGATGCTTTATTCCTTGATTCTGGGCAAATGTTAAACAAACAGAGGTCTTTCACAACAGTGTGATTAAGGTTTACAGCAAGATTGTGAAGGCTGCTCTGGCATAGAAACAACTGTGAGTAGTGCAGAGGGTGCAGGAAAAGGTCCAGGATGACACCGTTTTTGTATCTACAGCTAGTTCTTCATCAAGAAACATGTTCATATATCTTGGGCTACAGAAAGTGTTAAAGAACCAATATGCCATTTCTGCTGCTGAATTTTTAAAGCTTTGCATCCTAAAACCCTAGTCTAGGGTGTGACATGAAAATGTGTTTGTCACCTACTCAGAGGAGATATCTGGGTCTCTCGGCATAATCTAGATAAAATCTTAGCACATACAAGATAAGTTCACTGTTTTGGAGAAACCATTTTAGCCCGAACATATAAAAAATTAGCACATAAAACCTGGATCAGTGAAAAATATATGTAGGAAATAGCTCTGCTTCCCAGTAAACACTAAAAGTGTTTTGTTTTGTTTTGTTTCCTATAGTAGACAGGAGAGAAATATTGAGCTGAATTACCAAATAGTAAAGTTGCAATTAGTAGAATTAAATCAAACCACCCTATATGCTTCCCCTTGAAAAGAAATCCCATTTCCACTCACAACCACCTAAAACTGTCACTAATAGTGGTAGACCACTGTATGAGAAAAGAGGAGGTAGAATTTCAAATTTTATATGTGGAAAACAAAATTATTAATTTCTTTATCATAACAGAGCCTTATCATTATGAAAGTCAAAATGTTAAAATGAGTTTTCTCATAGATCATACCCATGTGCTATTCTATCAGGGTTCATACCCCGTAATGGTATATCATAATGATATATTTTTTCTACCTCCTCAGTTGTTTTTCTATTCTTTATAAATTTTTTCTGTGACTTTCATAACTCTCTTACATGCTCTTGCCTCTGCGTGAACACTCCCAGATTCTTCCATCCACCTATCCTGTCCTCATCACTTCACTATCAGAAAACAGATGGCATTTGACTGATATGCTAGGAAGAGCCCTAGTGGCAGAGAGGTGAGTCCCAGGGCCCAGATCCCTTCTGACGGAGTCTCATCATTTCACTACTTAGAGTTCTTTTCAAGAGGAGGTTCCCTCCACCTGGCTGGCATGCCCTCCATGCTTCTCCCAGAGGTGTATGCTTTGACTGGTCCTCTTGAAGCAGAAATGGAAGTTTGAGGTTCTCAGTGTTTAAGTAGAAAAACCAGTGGAGAGGGTCAGCTACCTCCCTCTCTCTGACCTGTCTGGAGTGGAAGTGGAAGTTTTAGGGCGCTGGGAGTGGAAATGGGATTTCTTTAGGAGGGAAAGTGTATGGGGCGGGGGGCGCCTGGATTTAATCCTATTAATTGCAGGTTTACTATTGGCATGCAGTCCTCAATCCAGCTCAGTATACCTCGTCCCTGTCAACAGCATGGGCTGTGGTGTCAGATCACTTGTGTTCAAATTCTAGTATTTTCTCATCACTGGTTTTATGATTTTTATTTTCCATGCTCTTCTGGTAAAAAGAAAATACGTTAAACACTGCTATCGCGCAGGCACCCTCACCTTAACCACGTTCGAATTAGGCCCTCTTCAGGGTCCTTCCCGCTCTCTCTCACTTTACTCTCCAGCTTTTTAAAAGTATTCCGCACACCTTCAAAACCCTACAGTCGGTCTCTGCCACCATCGGTTTGAGGAGCTCTGTGTACCCACCTCCTCCGCTCTTGCTGCAGCCAGGGTGAGAGGATAATAGGAGGGCAGAAACGATGGGGCCCTGACTCCCAGCTCCTGGCTGGGTGCCTGAGAGGAAAGCCAGCATTTTGGGCTCCGGCAGCAGAGGGCGCCACGTTTCCCCGAGGCATCTTCCCTCGGGGCTTAACAGGCGGTACCATCTTGACCGGAAGTACGGCATAGGGTCCTGAGGAGAGGCCAAGGACCCGGTCACCTTTTGATGTCCTAAGGCTGGAAGCAGGCCGTCTCTCGGAGGAGCTTGGAGAAGCATCTTCTGTGGCCAAGTTCATCCGAAGTGCCTGGTAAGCCTACCCAGCCGCCCAGGAGCCCCTGCGAAGCCTTGCCTTTCGCGGCGCAGCCTTTGAGCACCGCCCCAGACCCGGGGTCCTTGTGAGGTACCGGCCCGGGAAGACTCGCAGGGAGAGGAGAGGGCTGCTCCTGGGTTTTTCTCCGTCTTGGCCAGACCCGGGATGGTGGAGGAAGGGCCTGGCCTGAGTCTGGCCGACGCAGGGAACTAATACTTGGTAAAGATGATACAGCCTATCTCTGAACTGTGTGAGACACAGGAATGTACGTGTTCAAAAGGTCTTTCTTTTCTGGTGGACGCCAGAGACTCATTCTTCGCCCTTTACTGCTCTGATAACTGGGAAGTAAAAGTACAGATTTTTAAGTTTCTCTTTTCTCACCTTGAGCACGTCATAGACTGATACTGATCTCTCAGTGTGGAACCCAGAGGTCTCTTATGGATCATTGCAGTACTAGGTTGGTAAAAGCTTAAAGTGCGAAGGGAGAGGGAAAGCAGTGATACCTTCAGTGAAGAATTAGGCCTAAAGGTGGAACCTTGCATTTGATCATAATTATTTAGCATGATATGCCTGAAATATATAGAACTAAATACTTGTTTATCTTAGTATAGTCAACTGGAGTACATTAGAAATTGATAATGATCAGACAAAACAGTTAATATAAGTATATTCACATTCTATGATTGTCAGAATGTGCCTACTCCAATCCATTAATATTATCATGAAGCAAAATTACATTTCTGAGCTACTGTCTGTACATAAAAGTTGCCTTAGTTAATTTAAGCATAGTAATAAATAGAAATGTTTGATTCATTTAAAGTCTAAAAATATCTGAACTAGATTTTGTATAATTTATGCTTCTCAATCCCTCTGCAATCTAAGCATATTCTTTACTGTGTTATACCTTTAGAGAGCTAACCCTCATGTTAGTCTACAGACTGTGAGCTGTGGAGGTTCCAGTCTTTCTTTTTCACATTTAGTTTTGCCACTGGACTCTGGGCTTCAGTGTCCTCACTTGTAATGTAAAGCAGTCAGGTGAAGTTATCACCACCGTCTCTTCAAGCGTGAATTTTGCATGATTAATCCATTGTAGAACACAACTAAAATAATGGTTCTTTTGTAGTTCTCTTGGGGCTTTTACTATTGCTAGGAATCATGCTGGAAAGATACAGGCATCACGTGGAATGCGAAAGGAAACACAACTGAATAATGGCCATGTTTTGAGATAGAGACTTCAGTGCCAAAAAAAAAAAGCGAGAAAAGGATGTTTTGTTAGTGGTGTTTTAAGGAGAAACATGCTTGGAAAATGTTCTTCAGTATTTCTGGATAGAGAAGTACCAGATGAATGTGTCCTTTTAAAATTACATCAAGCGCTTTTGCTCTGCATACTCAGGGTGCAAGCTAGTTTAGGAAGGGAAGAGTCCCTGACCTACGCCTGAACCGCGTGGAGTTTTAGGTCAAAGCGGGTTTGGCTGCTAAGCGTGGACCCGGGCGCCGGAACCCCTAGATGGGAAGGCCTCGGTGAGGCTGCCGCGAGTTCACCTGCACATGGGCTCCGCGCGGGGGCCGCGAGCACCGGTTCACCCCACGGCAGGCCCCCGCCCAGACACCAGCACCTCCTCTCACCTGGGCAGAGCCCAGGACGGTTAGCAGCCCAGGGGGCTCCGTCAGGGGCCAGGGAAGTGAAGTGACTTGCTCGCTTTTGTTTTCTTCGAAATTTGGCGGTCTAATTCCTGCCGGGCTGGGGAATGACCGCAGTCTGGGTAGTGTATTTAGGGTGGCCGTGAGGGCGGTGGCCCGACCCAGCAGCTTCACGGGCCAGCTCCGCCCCTGCCCCGGACCGGCGCTTGCGGACGTGACCGTGGCTGCTCCCGCCGCCCGTTACTCGAGTGCGGCCCGCGGAGGACGCGCCCTGGAGCCGAACGCCCTCGGCCGCCACCTGCGGGGCCGGTCGCCCGGGTGCGGGGCGCGAACCCGCCAGGAGCGCGCGGCGGGCGCGGCGGCGGGAGGAGGAGCCCGGAGCGCGACCGAAGGAGCCCGGAGCGCGACCGAAGGACACCCCGTCCTCCAAATGCTGCCACTTGACTGAGCCGGCCGCTGGTGAGAAGGCGGCGGCGCTGCCCTTGCAGCTGGACCGCACTCCGCTCTGGCCCGGGCCTCAGCTCGCCGCCCGCCCAGACGCCGACCCACTGCGGGGCAGCGCCGGCCCCGGAGCTGCAGGAGCGCCGGATGCCTGCTCGGTCCCCGCCGCCGTCCAGACGCCCGAGGGGCGCGCAGCTGCCCGCAGACGTGCAGAGTAAGTGAACACCTGGGAGGTGGGCGACCTGTGTGTGTCCGTAGGTCTCTGCTCGTCAGTTTTGCCTTTTTTGATTTTCAGTGGCAGAAACCTGTGAGTTACAGGAGGCTTTGATTAAACCGGACCTTTCTCGGCCAGCTGCCTCGGCTAGAGCCTCAGTGCCTCCGGCTCGGCTCCTAATTAAAGAACTTAGCCCCCGCTCCTTCCACCTTGTTCTGAGCCCTCAAATTCAAGGTTTTGCTTTATGAGTTGGCAGTTTCACCTTCCACCCGATCCTTTCTGCCTGAAGAATAAAGATTTTCAGGTAGAAGATTTGCCTATGAACACTTAATTTGTATGCCAAGTTGTCAAGCTTGTGCTCTGAATGGCATGTCAGGAGCAAAGTGTGAGCTCCTTTTTGAGCGGTGGGAGCCTGAATCTCGAGGTGAATTATGATGCACATGGGAAATAAAGCAGAGTTGACGGTAAGATCCTTCAGCTGTTAGCGAAGGGATCTGAGAAGCAGAGCAGAACAATCGGAGTTTGTTTCTCTTATGTTTCCCGTCTGCCCCCTCCCCATCCTTTATGGAATTAGGTTAACAAAAATTGTAAACTAGTAAACGTTCTCATCAAAGACCCCATCGTTTTAGGATCTGGTATTTATGGTATTTATCTTAGGGAACATTTTAGTTAAGAATTCAGAGGAATAAGGAGTCTACTTTGATTATGACAAAGTATAAATCACATCAAGATCAACAGTTGAATATACCTTTAATTTTTGGATGAGGCTGTTTTCAAGTACCTGATATAGGTACCATATATATAGATGGGAAATAACATTAACATTTAGGTATTCTGCCTGATGTATTCAGCAGAATGGTCTGTTAAAACAGTAACTTCAGTTTTTAACTTCTTTGTTTTGCCATCAAACAAAAATTACTTACTAGGCCCACAATCTTATAACAACAGGGTACTTTAAAATCACAGGCCAACCTCCAATCCATTTTAACATTCCCTCTGTTGCACTCCCAACAGACCAGCCACACTTTGAGGGAGCACTTTCAGTGACAGGGAGCTCCCTGCATTGTGAGGTATCCCTCCTTTCTGTTATTGTTAGCAAGGCCTTGTTTACACTGAACTGACAACTGCTTCCTTGGACCTGTTTCTCATTAATCCTACTTTTGCCAATAGCCCTCCAACTCGTGAAATTATATGTAGAATCTTTCAGCAGAGAAGATCTAAAACTTTCATCCATCTGAAAGAGTCTATGACCAAAAAACTGTTAAGAAATGAAAAGTCTAGGTGGTACAGAGTAAGACTTTCGTCTCCTTTACTTGACAGCCTTTCAGATCCCTGAGCTTTGGCTTCCTCATCTGTAAAATGGGAATAATGATATACTCCATCTACCTGTAGGGTTGTTGTGAGAATCAAATGAGATAATGTTCATAATACTTAGCATAATTGCCCGGAAGTCAGTAAATGATAGTTATCTTCACCAAATAATATTCACTTTAATGTTTCCTTCCTTACCTAAGACCTTTCTCTGTGCTAAAGATCCTTAGCCCAAAATTGAATGCATTAATTCAATCTAGTCTGAACAATGCAGAGTGCAATGAATTCCTATCTTCAAACAAAATCATGTAATTTCTTTTTGATGTTCTTCCTTTTTTTTTGGTTTAATTAATTTAACATCTTTATTGGAGTATAATTGCTCTACAGTGTTATGTTAGTTTCTGCTTTATAACAAAGTGAATCAGCTATACGTATACATATATCTCCATATCCCCTCCCTCTTGTGTCTCCCTCCCCCCCCCACCCTCCCTATCACACCCCTCTAAGTGGTCACAAAGCACCGAGCTGATCTCCCTGTGCTACGTGGCTGCTTCCCACTAGCTATCGAAAATCATCTAATTTTTAATTGGCTTTTGTAGTAAATACACCAAAGTTGACTAAAATACTCACCACCACGACCCCACACACACTTTGCTGTCAAGGTAGGCTTTATTCATTCTTTAATTATGCAGTTAAAAATTTCTTGAATATGAACATTTTTTTTCTTGTCTTATATTACTTTAAGCCTCTCTCCAGTTTCCAGTTTGTTAGATGTGTTTTAATCTTGATTATGGCATTCATCATGTTAACTCTGCCTTCTGATTTTGTGTCACCTGCACATGTGGTGAGTTTGTTCACCAGACATTCGAGTCATTGGTAATACATGGGACAGGTCTTTTTGCCATGGTGGCACATCTAGAAGCCCGTGGCACATAGAAAGTCCTGGACTTTTGGAGCCTGGCTACTAGCTTTGTGACCTTGAGAAACTTCTTTTCCATATCAGTAAAATGAGGTTAGGAACATCCGCCTTTCAGTTAATTGTTAGAGTTCAAAGTAATGTACTGAAAATGCCAAGTATAGTACTGGTTGGGAATCTATTTGGCCCTCAGTAGACATTGCTGAGACAAATTAATTAATCAGCTGAACTCAGCTAGCACTGTCCCTCAGATTAAACTGTTCTAGCCCATAGGTCAGTCTTCTTCATAAGGACATTATGGGAATAATTTTAATCAAATGCTTTGCTTAAATTAAAGATCTTGAATATTCTCTGGTCTACCACAAAAGTAAATGATGTTAGTTTAAAAATTACTGATTCTTAGTAAACCCCTAGTTCCTTGAAATCCCCAGTATTTTTCCCCCTAAATATTCCCCGTTTTCTGATTAAATCTTGAATTTTGCCAGATTGGTATCAAATTAACTGGTTTGTAATGCCTAGGAATTCTATTTTTTTCCTTCAGTTTTGAATTTTTAAAAAATTAGGGAGAAAAAGTGTATTTGAGTCTCTAGCCTCTTGAGACTTCCCTCCTTCTCCATGTTTTTCTGAGGTTGTCAGAATATTTCTGTGCTTACATCTGCCAATTCTCCCTGGAATATAATTCACCAGATTTTGAAGACGTGAATTCTTTTAAAGTGACTTCTGCTTGTACCTTGGTTCTCTCTTAAAGAGGTTTCTTCTGTCCTTTCCAGCTTAAAGATCATTTGCTTTTAAGAAAGCAAAACAGTTGCTGAGCAGTTCTGTTTTCTTTCTCTAATTAATATACCATCTGCCTTGGATTTGGAATTTTTTTTTTTAACTGGAGCCTGTTTTCCATAGTAAGAGTGATATGAATAGAATGGCATTCTAATGTTGAAAGTTTGGGGAGTAATAAATAACTAGTCAGTATCTGATATAGGAAGAGTCTGTACTTTAAGAATTAATTTATTCCTTATAAATTAAGAGTTGTGAAATAAAGGATGTTTCACAAGGGGCTGAAGATAACATAAATTAGTGAAGCTGTATGGGTGCCAGACACAAGGGAGTGTACAGAGTCCTGTGAACTGGAGAGTGAATGCCCAGCTTAGAACTATGCTAATTCAGAGCAGTTGGAACATTACACTGGCTAAACGAAACACTGGCCCTAATACTACTGGGACTTTGTGGCTTTTGCTTGTTGTAAGTGCCCTGAAGGAGGTAGAACTACGTATAGTTCACTGTTTTATCCCCAGCATCTAACACACTTTGAAGCACGTGGGTATTTGATAAATAGCCGGACTTTAATTAGCATTCATTAAGTGCCTCTGCTGTGCAAAACAGCAAAAGGAGAAATGGCTACTGCCCTTGAGGAATCTTTAATCTCATTTGGGGAGGCAGCACTTATAAATTAAATAGGCTGGACAGGAGTTCAGGAAGAATTCTGGATAAAGGTTTGAGGAATTTCAGGAAGTCTGCCTGAAGGAGACGGGGATTCCCCTAGCCTTGAAGATGGCACAGATTTGGTTTACGCAGGGAAGAGGGGAAAGGGTACTGGGTGGAGATATGGGGCAGGTGGTATTTTTCAACCTAAGGGAAGGCCAGAAGGAGAAAATGAGCATGGGTGTGTGTGGTAAGGATAATAGCTTGAGGGGGGGAGGAAGTTTCCTTGGATTAGTGAGAAATTATATCCCATAGGTAGAAAGGCTTTTTTTAAAAAAAATTGGGGGGTGGTTTCTTATTTACTTTTTTTTTATTTTTTAATTTTTTAAAATTTTTATTGGAGTGTAGTTGCTTTACAATGTTGTGTTAGTTTCTACTGTACAGCAAAGTGAATCAGCAATATGTGTACATATATCTCTTTTTTGTTTAAATTAAATGTACCTCTGCCCCACCTTACCTCCACTCCCCAGCCTGAAATATTATACCATCAGCTACAGAGAGCAGGAACTCTATAATGACTCCTTAGGAGTGTGGTATATGTATCACGAAAAAATTACCAAAATTTAAATAGCAAAACTTTCAAAATTCTTGCTCCTTTGACCCAGAGTCCAAGTGGGTTTGGATACCATGTTTTTCCATGTCTCCATTATAAGAATAATGGTTCTTTTAAGCATTCAAAATTACGTGCACTACTGCCTGGAATTTAATTTGATGCATAGCACTTAACACTTTTAATATTTATGCCTCCTAATTGTTCTAAAATATTTGAGGTGGTTCCACTACATAACGTAAAGACTAATCTTGAATATGTAGGGAAGGAAAAAAATCATCTTCCTCTCCTCTCTTAGGGTCATTGGCTGGGCCTGAAGATCAAACTGATAATAGATTAACAGGAGAAAAAAATTAATTACCTATGTATGCATGGGAGTTCACAAAGAAATGCGATTCAAGGAAATGGTTAGAATTGCGGACTTCTGTATCATCTTAACAAAGGGTGATACAGTGTGGAAAGGGGCTAGACTAAGGAAAGGCGGGCTTCTGGCATGACAGTGAGTTCTGAGAGGGTGGCTAGGAAATGTATGATAAATAAGGGTGGTTTGTTTTGCAGATAAGAATTGTCTCCAGAGTGGTTCTCTTCTTGGTATAGGAGACGGAGACACATTTACAAAGGGATCTTTTGCCCTGCTTTTGGACAAAAAAGGTGGAGGGCAGAGAGCTAATTGCCTTTGGCTCAAAACAAGGCTTATGCATTGTCGTGACAAACTGTGATCCCTCTCAAATTCCCTAATGACGATTGAGATAAATAAAATTTAGTGGCTCAGAAAAATGTCAGTTAAGATTGTTTGATCAATTAAAATGAGCAAGATTTAGGTATTTTGGACCAACCTCGAATTAGAAACTACTTATTAAAGTTCAGGCTTCGAGTGAGGCAAAGTGTCTACCCTCCGTGAATTCATGGGCTTGTGAGAGAGACTGACAGATACATCATCCATTCCAGTGGAATGGGATATGCATTCATACTGAAATGTAATTCCACAAGGATCTACATTTTTTAGGATTGTTTTGGAGTATATGGTTTCCACCTTTAAGGGAAGTTTTGAGATTGGGGTATCTGATGTGTTTCTTGTGGGTGGACTTTTGTGGAGGGGATTGGAAGAACAGTTCAGAACCAGGGAGTGTGAATTACCCAAAATAATCTACTCAGATGTCATCTTTTCCTTCCTTTGCACAGTGTTTTCATCCTTCCTCTTACCTCATTATCAGTTTAGTAATAATAGTAGCAGAATAGCTGCTGCATTTCTATGGTGCTTTATGTTTTTCCTTTATCACTATTCAGAGGAATTTGGGGCAGGCATTATTACCCTCAGTTTAGAGATGAGGAAGCAGAGTCTCAAAGAAGCAAAGAAAAACTCCTGTGGTCACATAGCCAATTAAATTCCTCTACCCTTTTTTAGACAAAAGTTATGTGAAGAACTCTGGGTAGAATCTGTTGGTTTTTCTGACTTTTCTGAGCTCAAAATGACACAAGTTTGCTGTACATGATAAATTTCTCTCCTTGAGCCCAGTGAAGTTCAAAGAAAACTCTATGAGGAAAAGATTTTATGCGTTGATTTCGAGTATGAAGTCATTTTGTTTAGTGGAGCCTTTTAAGTTTGGTATTTTGTAATAACAAGGTGTCATTTTTTAAAAGAACCTTGTCAGGATCTTGGATGAATGACCTGTCTGCACTCAGAGAAATGAGAAATGGCTTGACAAAAAATAATTTTGCTTACCAAATCCTAACATCTGAAACAACTTTTCCCTTCTTCCCGTACATATAGCTTTAATAAAAAGCATACTTTATACTGTATATAGAAAAACACGGCCCCCAAAGTTGATATGGGCTAGAATGTAAGGTTCAAGCATGTTTAGGTAGATCACAGATGATAAATATTGAGTTTATGGGAGATACAAGAGTTGCTCAGCTTTTTAATATTCTAATTTATTTGTAAACACTGACCTTCAGGAACCAGTGGTATGGAGCACATCTATCATATCCCCTCACAAACTTGTTCTTGCTTCTGAATCCTACATTAATTTAACTCCCATCTGACTCAGCATGAAGCGTTCTTCTTTAAAAAAAAGAATTAGATATACTATAGTTTTATTGACTTTTTACTTGCTAATTGAGTGCTATCGCCTAGATCTTGTTATGGGTCCAGTGCTATCCTGTCTCTTTGCAAAATGGTTGAGTCTCTTATTAGCATGAAATCTTGGTGTGAAGCAGTAAAATGTATTATATCAAATTATTAGTTTGACTTTTTTGTAAAAGCTATTTCTGATGATAAAAAATAATATATGCGTTTGAAAAAAATTGGGAAACAGAGAAGAGGATAAAGAAAAATTTAAATTAGCTATAATCCCACCATCCAAAGAGAAACACTGTTGATGTCTTCCTGTTTTCTATTCTTTTTCAACCATATATATTTTAAAAATTGGAATCATACATGTATATTATAGTCTTATGCTTTTAAAAATTAACTATAAATTCGGAAGACTTGGAAGAATCTAATCTTTGTAAACTTTTCTACTGTATTTTAGGAGGCAGATTGTAATATCGTCAATGTTTGGTGTCATTTCTTTAGCTAATGATAATTACACTTAAAATTGTATGATATTACAAGCCAGGCTTATAACAGTCTTGAAAATATTTTCAATGAATGGAAATGTTGTAGGAAATTATTAGTTCGAATAACAAATAGTGAGTACACAGTCTGTTTTTAAACAATATTTTTGTTATTAACAGGCTGAGCTTTTAAATTGTTTTGCTATGGATAAATAAACCATTTGACCAGTAATTTTAAAAGTTAACATGTGAACATTTCCTCATGTTACTAAATATTTTTTAAAGTTATTATTTATTTTTGTATCATGAACTACCCTAAAACTTAATTACTGGGTTTCCCTGGTGGTGCAGTGGTTGAGAGTCCGCCTGCCAATGCAGGGGACACGGGTTCGTGCCCCGGTCCGGGAAGATCCCACATGCCGCGGAGCGGCTGGGCCCGTGAGCCATGGCCGCTGAGTCTGCGCGTCCGGAGCCTGTGCTCCGCAACGGGAGAGGCCACAACAGTGAGAGGCCCGCGTATCGCAAAAAAAAAAAAAAAAAAAAAAACCAAAAACTTAATTACTTAAAATAACATAAAATTATTTCACAGTTCCTGTGGATCAGGAATCTGGGTACGGCTTAACTGAGTACCTCTGCTTCAAAGTCTTTCACAATCATTTTGTCAGTTGGGGCTATAGTCTTTATCTGAAGGCTTAACTGAGGGACAGTCCCTTCCTTGCACACTGCCGTAGAGAGATTTCCTTCAATTTCTTGCTTTATGGGCCTCTCTGTAGGGCTGCTCACAGCACAGCAGTTGGCTTCCATTACAGTGAGAGAATGAATGCAAGACAGAAGTCATGGTTTCTTTGAAACCCAGTCTTGGAAGTGACATCCCATGGCATTTGCTATATTCTTGGTAGAAGTGAGTCATTAGTCCTGTATTTAAGGGGAGGGGATTAAACAAGGCATGGGAATTCCAGCAGGCAGGGATTGTTGAAGGCCGTTTTAGAGACTATCTGCTGTAGTTATTAATAGTTCCATAATATTCCAGGATATAGACATATGATAACAAACCTCTTCTTGTTGGACATTTAGGTTATTTTCAACTTTTCTTATTATAAAAGGGCTTTCATGAAAATTTTTATGTATAAATATTTGTCTACAACTCTGATCGTTTCTTTAGGATAGATTTCTCAAAGTGCAATATTTGGGTTAGGGCTTTTAACATGAATTGTTATGCTACTGTTGAACCAATTTGCACTACTAACATCTGTATTTGAGTGTCCATTGCACCACGTCCACTTTAAGACAATTTTTTTGAAGAATGGGTTTGTAAGATAAATTGTTCCATAATTAGGCAGTTTACTTGAATTAGCACATGTCATGAAATGTGAAAGGAAGGCACTGTGATACAGCAGCAAGATCCCTGAAACTAGAATCAAAAGATATGGATTTTAGAACAGGCAGTGCATTTGGTCTCTCATACAATGTCATCAAGGTCACATGCTTCCCCAGGCAGGATATTTAACCTGTTTACATATAGAGTTATACATCAATGTATTTTGTAAAATGAGGAAAAATAATTCCTTTCTGTTGTATAAATTAATTATAAGACACCAGGGAAACAGGAAAAGGGAAAATGCAAACGAGATATGCTCAACAGAAACAGAGGTAGATGGATAATTTACTCTGAAAAGCCCCAGACACTTGGTTATCATTTGTAACTTAGGGCTGTACACACTGTGTTGCTCTCTTTCTAAGAGGACTGGAATTTTATTTAAAATATCTAGACTTAAATTATTTAAATCAGTTAACATTTACTGAGGCCCTTTATTATGCTAGGCATATAGAAGTGAGATACAAATATAAACAATTACTTATTACCCATCTTCTTTCAGAAAGAGTTTAAGTGGTATGGCCATATTCCTGCCTTTGAGAGTCTAGGCACAGACTTGTAAACAAGCAGAATGAGAAAAGTACAGTGATGGAGATAAATATGTTATGGAAACCCAAGAGAGGGACAGAGTAATATTAGGTAGTGGGAACGCCTTTACACAGAAGTGTACTTGAGATAGACACTTAAGAGTGGGTCAGTTTTTAAAGAGAAGATATCTGTGTGAATAAGGAGGGAAAAAATAAGAAAGCCCTTTTGAAAGAGAAAGCATTTTACAAATGTGATGTAGGAGTTTATGGAGTAATTGGCTTAGTATATAAGGATGAGTGGATCATGATTTTCAAATTATAATGAATTGAGGACTGAGCATTCATTTTTATGTTTTATTAGTTTCATGTTCTGATTTGGGCTCAGATAACCTAGTTTCAGCTACAGGATCTAAAGAACAGTCCAGTTGTAACAAACTAAAGGCAATATTCTGACCCCGTTACCCTGTTCCCTCCACCCCTCACCTCCATTTAACAACAGTTGCGTAAGGAACTGCCTTCAGAATTTTACAGAGCTTAATTCATGTGTCATGAGTACAGTTGTGTCATTTAGTTAGGACATGGCATGACTGAGAAATTAGTACAGAATATAATGTTTGAATGTTTTACAGTCTCAGTGGTGATCTAGATCAGGTTTTCTACAACTAGTTGGTCAGAAGCTACTTTTCATTTCCTGCAAGTATTTAGATTACAGGGCTGGAGGAATTACTGCAGACTGAATTCAATATCTGTAGTCATAAATAGGAGTGGTCAGGTGAAGCCAGACTTGTACCCAGAGTTAAGCCTGTTTGTTTCCCTTCTCTACCCGGAGGACCTGGTAAATGAGATGAAGCACTGACCCCTGACTTAGATCTGGCGCCCAATTCTAACTCTTTAATTCCCAAATGACCGTCAGCATTCTTAGGTTATAATTCTCTTTCCTTAATTATAATCCTAAAACATAATAACTAAAGCACTTAAAATAATAACTTGATGTTAGTAGGTTTAGGGGACAATCTAAGAGAGAGAAGGAAAGGAAATAATACTTACTGAACACTTGAACACCTTCCATGTTCCAAGGCGGTTCTAGATGCTTCACGTGTAGAAGCTCACAATTTTTATGATGAACGTCTGAGGTAGATTCCCAGTTTACGGATGAAGTCATACCACACAGCTCTGCTCAGGTTTATTAGAATCTCTTATATCGTCCTTTCATTTATCAATGTTATTTTCTCTGCCTCTCCATTGAGAAAATTTGGCCCCAAATGTGACTTCATGAAGAGCCTCCTGTGACTGCCCTGGTGTTGAGCAGCTGCACACAGCATGTGTTCTGTGTGCCTGAGGACGAAAGCAGCTACTAAGTTTCCAAAGACTGTACAGTAGTGCCCCTGAGGTGACCTTCAGACGGACCAAAATCACATTTGCTGTATTTTCTAGCTTTTACTTTTTTGTGAGTATTAAATTTGAGTTCATTTCTGTTTGCCAGTTTAACTGGTGTCATTTGATCCTGTTATGAATTTATAGTCTAGGTCAGTGACTGTCAGTATTACCAGTACAAAGTCCTCTGTTTACTGTCCGATTTTCATGGACCCCTACAAGAAGGAAAATATACTCTTAGTATCCAATATTAGAGAACAAATAATGACAAAGCTTCTGTTAGGAACTTTGTTATTGTTTTTATTTTTTTTTTTATTATTTTTTTTTTGCGGTACGCGGGCCTCTCACTGTTGTGGCCTCTCCCGTTGCGGAGCACAGGCTCCGGACGCGCAGGCTCAGCGGCCATGGCTCACGGGCCCAGCCGCTCCGCGGCATGTGGGATCTTCCCGGACCGGGGCACGAACCCATGTCCCCTGCATCGGCAGGCAGACTCTCAACCACTGCGCCACCAGGGAAGCCCCGTTATTGTTTTTAAATGAACTCGGTTATATTTTTTAATGAATTCGCATTTTAATTAATTGCACCTACATTGAAATTTGAAAGACAGTATATTCATTATGCTTTTAAAGACTATAATGTGGTTTTTATCGATATTATATAGATATTTGCATTAATTCAGGGCTAGGGCCCATTTTAAGGTATAACTTGAGATATAAAATGTCTTAAAACCTGTTTAAAGGCTTAGAAGATTATCTGAAGTAGAACAGCAGTAATAAGCATTTCTGTTAATCTAATATTTAAGGAAGACTTTCAGGGATTTAGCAGCCTGTTCATTTCCAGAGCAGATTTTGGAAGTTACTTTTTTTTGCTAGAACTGTATGGTCTGGTCCCCACTCATATTCAAGTTTTGGCTTTTTTTGTGGCACCTTCCCTGGCATATTCCCAGGGAGCTTACAAACCAGGCTCAATCTGATGACACTGTATGCAGGACGGTGGTCCACAGCTCCAAGATGAACTATGGACTGCAGTAAACTGCATCTTCTGTTTGAAAGATCTAATAGAAGACCCTGTAGTGGCAAGACCCATTCCTGAGGGAAGTGCCAGGGCTATGGCCTGACACACTTTATGTACTCAGTGCTTTGAGACTTCAAAGTAACATTGAGGGAACCAAGTAAATGGGGCTGTCTTTTCTTTACGTATGACTCTGATGTGTATGTATATATGTATGTGTGTTGGGATTCGGGGGAGGGAGTGATGGGAGAAAAGGCATCTTTATATTTTATTTTTGCTGGCAGTGGCATGAACAAATGGCCACTTCACATATTAGGACAAGGGTAAAACTAAGGATCCTTTCTGGGCATCTGCACTAATTATAGCCTGAATAAGTTGTCATCTCATTCTCACTTTATCTCCCATTGATTTTATTTTGTTAAAGAAATTTTGAAAGCACTTATACTGATGGATATTGGTGCTGAACACATAGTAGAAACTCAATAAATACTGGCTAGATGGTTAAGGAACGTTCTCACTGACAGCTCTTTATGTATCTTAAGATTTTAAACTATAGTATAAAAGAAATTGATTTTCAGTATTTTTCAAAAGTGTGTTTAAAAATATTTTATACTTCTGTATCAGCGAGTTACATTGACAAGAGAGCCAAAGTACTTTTTTTGGCTAATATCCAGCATTAAATGTGTCATACCTTCAACTGATAGCCATGGTAACTTTCCAACCTGACTGACAAATAGTACAGTCTAAAAATTAACTTAGAAGAGGTCATCCCACATGCTGTCCTAAGAAAACCAATTATATAATCTGCTCAACTACTGACTTGCATTGCTAGCTAACATTGTTGAAACTTTATTTCTTCATTATGAATCAACTATCTTATTAGGGGATAATGAAATTATACAAAGCTTATTCTTCAGTGCTATACAGGTTGGGATTATCATTGCCTTTTTTTTAAAGGTCATTTTATTCACATTTCTTTATTAGTTCACATCTATAATTTTATTTATTTATTTATTATTTCCTTCCTTATTTATGGCCATGCCACACGGCTGGCAGGATCTCAGTTTCCCAACCAGGGATTGAACCTAGGCCACAGCAGTGAAAGCGCTGAATCCTAAACACTAGGCCACCAGGGAACTCCCTATCATTGCCTTTTAAGATGTCTGTCAAGTGTTTGAATAGCTGCTACCATGAACAGTAGTAGCATAAACTTTTTGTTTGTTTTTGTCTCTGACTTTCCTTTCAGGATCACTCTTCCTTACTCATGATAAATCTCAAGAGGCTTCTGTAGAACAGAAATCACAGAATTAAAATCTGATTAACAAAAATATGGAGTTACCAATGCTGTTCTGTCAGGGAAACTGCATCTTTTCTAAGTATGTGATGATGAGTGATTCCATTAGACAGTTACTGGACCAGTTGATTACATAATGGCATGAATGTATCAGTGTTGTTTTATCCAAGATAGGGCCTGAAGGCCAGAGTTTACAGCTAGTCCTAGGTAGTGGTCTCTGGGAGCCTGGGAAGCTCCAAGCCATAATGTGCCTGCTGATGGAGACCAGGTCAAGGACTGGGACAATGAGCAGAGAGTAACAAGAGACCCTGGGAAGAAGCTACACTGGTCTTTGTTTGCCAGAATTAACATCAAAACTAGAAGTGGGGAGGGAGGCTCTATAAATTCAAGAGAGGGAGGATGTTTAACACTTAAATACTATAAGCCATGATCAGATAAAGTATTATTAGAGCAACTGTTATTCCCAGAAGAACACTGAATTAGGAATGGGAGCTCCATGCTCACTTTTATGGATATATCCCCCATTTGCTTATCCATTCACCTATTGATAGACATTTGAGTTTCCAGCTTTGGCTGTTGGGAGTAAAGCTGCTCTGGACATTGGTATACCAGTTTTTTGCAGACATGTTTGCATTTGTCTTAAATAAATACCTAGAAATAAAATGGTGGGTTCAGTTCTTTAAAGTGGTTGTACTGTTTTCCACTCACACCAGCAATATATGCATTCCACATCCTCGCCAACACTAGGCATTGTTGGGCTTTTTAATTTTAGCAATCCTAATGAGTGTATAATGGTATTGTGTTTTGTTTTGTTTTTTGGCTGTGTTGGGTCTTCGTTGCTGTGCGCAGGCTTTCTCTAGTTGCAGCAAGCAGGGGCTACTTTTCGTTGCGATGCGTGGGCTTCTCATTGCAGTGGCTTCTCTTGTTGCGGAGCACAGGCTCTAGGCACGTGGGCTTCAGTAGTTGCAGCATGTGGGCTCAGTAGTTGTGGCATGCGGGCCCTAGAGCACGTGGGCTTCAGTAGTTGTGGTGCGTAGGCTCAGTAGTTGCAGTACACAGGCTCAGTCGTTGTGACTTGCAGGCTCTAGAACAGGGGTCCCCAACCCCCGGGCCGCACAGCAGAAGGTGAGCGGCAGGCAAGCGAGCAAAGCTTCATCTGCCGCTCGCCATCGCTCCCCAGTGCTCACATTACCGCCTGAACCTTCTCCCTCCGCCCTGTCCATGGAAAAATTGCCTTCCACCAAACTGGTCCCTGGTGCCAAAAAGGTTGAGGACCGCTGCTCTAGAGCGCAGGCTCAGTAGTTGTGGAGCACGGGCTTAGTTGCTCCGTGGCATGTGGGATCTTCCCAGACCAGGGATTGAACCCGTGTCCCCTGCATTGGCAGGTGGATTCTTAACCACTGTGCCACCAGGGAAGTCCTGGTATTGTTGTTTTGAAAATACCTTTTTAATTTTTAATTTACATACAGTAAAACTGACTTTATTTTGGTGACTAATTCTATGAGTTTTGATATATGTATAGATTTGTATAGCCACTATGACAATCAGGATATATAATGGTTCTACCACCCCAAAAAATTCCCTTTTGCTGCCTCTTTGTAGTCACATTCTCCTCTTACCCTAACCCTTAAAAGCCACATGTTATCTGTCCCTATAGTTTTGCCTTTTCCAGAATCAAGCATTGTGCAATACATAGAATCATGCAACATGAAAGAGTTTTAAGACTGGCATCTTTCAATCGTCATAACACCTTCAAGAGTCATCGATGTTGGTATCAGTATCTTTGTTGCTTTCAGCTTTTGGCAATTATGAATAAAACTGTGATAAATATCTGCATAAAGCTTTTTATATAAACACAAATTTCATTTCTCTAAATACCTAGGTGGGTTGGGTTATATGGTAAGTGGATGTTCCAACTTTATAAGAAAATGCTAAGCTGTTTTCCAGAGAGGCTCATTTTGCATTCCCACTAGCAATGTATGAAAGAAAGTTCCAGTTGCTCTGCATACTTACCAGCACTTGGTATTATATTTTTTTTAATTTTACCCATTTTAATAGATGTACAGATGTACCATATCATGGTTTTACTTTGCATTTTTCTAAGGCCAGTATGTTGAGCATCTTTTCATGTACTTACTTGCCATCCATAGATGATGTCTTGGGTGAAAAGTCTGTACAAATCTTTTGGCCATTTTAAAAATTGGGTTGCTTTCTCGCTGTTGACTTTTGATAGTTATTTATTCTAGATTGAAGTCATTTTTTGGGCAAATGATTTGCAAATATTTTTCTCCCCATCTGGGGCTCATCTTTTTATTTCCTTAACTGTGTTCTTCTCAGAGCAAAAGTTCTCAATTTTGATTTAGTCAAGGGTATCAATTTTTTTTTATGGTTTATGCTTTTGGTGGCGTATCTAGAAACTCTTTGCCAAACCCAATATCATGAATATTTTCTGTAACGTCTTGTAAAAGTCTTATATTTTACGTTTAGATCTATGACTCCTTTTGAGTTAATTTTTTGTATAAAGGGTAAGGTATAGATCTTGTTTTTTGGGGGGGGGGCATGTGGCTGTCCAGTTGTTCTAGTTCCATTTGTTGAAAAAATTACTTTTGCATTGAATTATTTTTGCACATTTGTCAAAAATCAATTGACCGGGCTTCCCTGGTGGTGCAGTGGTTGAGAGTCTGCCTGCTGATGCAGGGGACACGGGTTCGTGCCATGGTCCAGGAAGATCCCACATGCTGCGGAGCGGCTGGGCCTGTGAGCCATGGCCGCTGAGCCTGCGCGTCTGGAGCCTGTGCTCCGCAACGGGAGAGGCCACAACAGTGAGAGGCCCACGTACCACAAAAAAAAAAAAAAAAAAAAAATCAATTGACCATATTTTTGTGGGTCTGTTTCTGGACTCTCATATTCCATAGATTTGTGTGTCTGGCCTTTCACCAATATAGCACTGTCTTGGTTACTGTAGCTTTTAGTCATTCTTAAAAGTGGGTAATGTGAGTCTTCCAACTCTGATCTTTCTCAAAATTGTTTTGGCTATTCTGATTTCTTTACATTTCCATATATAGTTTAGAATCAGCATGTTTATATCTATAACAAATCCTGCTGGGATTTTGAATGGAATTTTAGAATCAGTTTGTCAATGTCTACAAAAAAGCCTCCTGGAATTGTGCTCATATATATATACACACACATATGCTTACATAATATATATAAAAATTGGGGGAGAATTGACATCTTAACAATATTATCTTCGAGATCATGAACACTATCTGTTTATTTAGTTTCTTTACTTTTTCTCAGTAACAATTTGTATTATTTACATACTGCATATACAACATACAATGTAGTTTTCTTTCATACATTTTATTAAATGTATCCCTAAGTGTTCATATTTTTTATACTACTGCAAATGGCACTAATTTCATCTTTCAGTTACTAAGTATACAGAAGTACAGTTGATTTTTATATATTAATTTTGTATCATGAGACCTTGCTAAAATTATTTATTAGTTCTAGTAATTTTTTCATATATAATCCTTAGGATTTTTTACATATACAGTCTTGTCATCTGCAAGTAAAGGCAGTTTTTTTTTTCTGACGACCTTTATACTTTGTATTTCTTTCTTCCCTCTAGTACAATATTAAATAAAAATTGTGAACTAGAAATTGTGAGAATAAACATTGTTGCCTAGTTCCTATCATAGAAAAAGTTGTTCAGTCTTTCACCATTACACTTAACATTAGTTTGAGGAGGTCTCTCCTATTGCTAGTTTGCTGAGAATTTTTATCATGAATGGTTGTTTCATCAAATTTTTTTTGCATCTATTGAGATGATCATCTGGTGTTCTTTTTTATATTAACAGTGAATTATATGTATTGAGTTTTGAATGTTACATTCAAAATTTACATTGCATTCTGGTATAAATCCCACTTGGTCATGATGTAGTAACCATTTTATATATGCCGGATTCAATTTGCCATTTTAAAAAATGATATCTGGGTCTGTGTTCATGAGGGATATTGGCTTGTAGTGTTCTTTTCTTGAACTGTCTTTGCTTGTAGTAACAGGGGAATCCTGACTTCATATAGAATGAATTTAGAATCCTCTTCCTCTATTTTCTAGAGTTTGGGTAAGATTGGTATTATTTCTTCCTGAAAAGTTTGAAAGAATTTAGAGCTTTAGAGCTGCCATTTGAGCCTGGAGTTTTCTTCTTGGAAAGGTTTAAGGTACAAATCCAATTTCTTTCATTGATATACAGCTATCAGACTTTCTGTTTTCTCTTGTGCCAGTTTTGGTAATTTGGTATGTATAAAGTTGTTCATAATATTCCCTTCTTAGTCTTTTAATGTATATGGAATCTGTAGTAATGTCCTTTTTCCTACACACATCTTGGTTCTGTGTGTCCTCTCATTTTTCTTGATCAGACTAGATAGAGACTTATCTGTTTTATTAGATCTTTTTAAGGAACCACCATTGGTTCCATTGATTTTTCTCTATTATTGGCCCTTTTCCTTTGCTTTGTTTTCTGCTCTCATCTACATTATTCCCTTCCTTCTACTTTGGGTTTAATTTACTTTTCTTTTTCTAGCTTTTTAAGGTGAAAGCTTAGATCACCGATTTAATCCTTTCTTCTTTTCTGTCACAAGAATTTAAATCTATCAATATCCCTCTAAACTTTAACAATGCATTTTAAAATTTTTGATATGTTGTGGTTTCTATTATTTGGTTGAAAATATATGTTAATTTCCTTGTGATTTCTTCTTTGCCCCATGGGTTATCTAGAGATGTGATATTTAGTTTCCAAGTATTTGGGGTGTTCCTGGATATTTTATTATTTTTTATTTTTTATTTAATTCTGTGGTGGTTGGAAAATATAAGATTCCAAGCTTTTGAAATCTGTTGAGATCATCATGTAGTCTAACTTGGTGAATGTTCTATATGCATTTTATAAGAATATGTATCCTGCAGTTGTTGGGAATAGTCTTCTATAGATGTCAGTTACCTCAAGTGGCATCATAGTGTTGTTCAAAACTTGAATTCCTTATTTTTTCCTTTGAATATTCTATCCGTTACGGAGAGAGTAATGTTTATTTCTGCCTTTAATTCTGTCAGTTTTTCCTTAATGTATTTTGAAGCTCTGTTATTAGTTACGTATACATTTATGATTATCATTTCTTCTCCTGACTGACACATAAAATGTCCCTATTTCTGGTAATACTAATGGTCCCTGAAGTCTGCTTTGTCTGATAGTCATACAGCCACAGCAACTTTTTATACTTCTTGTGTGCATTGTATGTCTTTTCCAACCCTCTTGTTTGCAACCTGTATATTTGTATTTAAAGTATATATCTTATAGGTAGCATATAGCTGGATTTTTTAAATAGACTTTCTTTTTTAGAGCAGTTTTAGATTCACAGCAAAACTGAGCAGGGAGTACAGTTACCCCCTTCCCACTCCCCTCGCCCCCGCCAACACACAAGCCTCACCCACTATCAACATCCCACTCCAGAGTGTTATAGTCAATGAACCTACACTGACATATGATCACTCAAAGTCTGTAGTTTACATTAGGGTTCACTCTTGGTGTTGTACATTCTGTGGGTTTTGACAATTGTATAATGGCACGTATCCACCATTACAGTATAACACAGAGTAATTCACCGCCCTAAAAATTCTATGTGTCCACCTATTCAACCTTCCCTCCTCTCTAACCCCTGGTAACCCCTGGGCTTTTTACTGTCTCCATAGTTTTGACTTTTCCAGAATGTCATACAGTTGTAAAGCTTGGCTTCTCTGGCTTAGTAATATGCATTTATGGTTCTTCCTTTTCTTTTCATGGCTTGATAACTCATTTCTTTTTAGCACTGAATAATATTCCATTGTCTGGATAGACCACTGTTCATCCATTCACGTCCTGAAGGACATCTTGGTTGCTTCCAATTTCTGCAGTTATGAATAAAACTGCCATAAATATCCATATATAAGTTTTTGTGTGAACATAGTTTTTCAACTCATTTGGGTAACTACCAAGGAGTGTGATTGCTGGATCATATGGTAGGAGTATGTTTAGTTTTGTAAGAAACTGCCAAACTGTCTCCCACAGTGGCTGTACAATTTTGCATTCCCGCCAGCAATGAATGAGTTCTGTTGCTCCACATCCTCATTAGCATTTTGCGTTGTCAGTGTTTTGGATTTTTGCCATTCATATAGGTTGTAGTGGTATCGCAATGTCATTTAAAAATGCAACTCCCTAATGATATATGATGTTAAATATTTTTTTCACATGCTTATTTGCCATCAGTATGTCTTCTCTGGTGAGGTGTTTGTTCAGATCTGGTGTCCATTTTTTAATCAGGTTGTTTTCTTATTGTTGTTTTAAAGACTCCTTTGTGTATTTTGGATAAACAATCCTTTATCAGATATGCTTTTGCAAATATCTTTTCCCAGTCTGCCTCCCAGTCTGTGGCTTGTCTTTTCATTTTCTGGGCAGTGTCTTACACAGAGCAGAAGTTTTTAATTTTGATAAAGTCCAATTTATCAATTATTTCTTTCATGAATCATGCCTTTGATGTTGTATCTAAAAAGTCATTGCCAAACCCAAGGTCATTTAGATTTCTCTAGATTTAACTCCTGGGTGTTATCTTCTAAGAGTCTTATAGTTTGCTTTATATCTAGGTCTATGATTCACTTTAATTTCTAGGAAAGGTGTTAGGTCTCTCTAGATTTTTTTTTTTTTTTAATATGTGAATGTCCAGTTGTTCCAGCACATATTGAAAAGGCTGTCTTTACTCCATTGTATTATCTTCGCTCCTTTGTCAAAGATCAGTTGACTGCATTTGTGTGGGTTGGATCTTATTTAACTAGTCTGCCTTTTTTTTGTTGTTTTTTCCTGCGGTACAGTCTGCCGTTTAATTGAAATTTTTAGTCCATTTTTTTCAAGTAATTTTTGATATCTATGGGTTTAAGTCAGCCACTTTGCTGATTTCTAATGGTCCCCTTTTTTTTCCTTCCCATGTTCATCCTTTCCTGCCTTCTTCTGGGTTAAATGTATCTAATGCCTCATTGTTTTTAAGCCATACTTACATTATCTTTTTAGTTGTTTCTCTGTTAAGTTTTTTAAAATCATTTTCCCCCTTTTTCAGATTGGCTATGTGTATAGATGTTCAAGCTCACTAATCTTTCTTCTCCAATGCCCAACAGCCCACACAGTGAGTTTTTCATTTTAGTTCTTGAATTTACTTTTTGTGTGTTTTGTTACAATTTCCATTTCTCTGCTGAGATTCTCTATTTGTTCACTCTATGATCATTTTACCTTGGTGTCCTTGAACTTATTTAAATAGCTGCTTTATAGTTCTACTGAGTTCTCTTAACTACCAAGAGCTAGGTCATTTGGGGATCTGTTTCTAGTAACTTTTTTTTTCTTGAACTTGGGGCACATTTTCCTGCTTCTTTGCATTATTAGTAATTTTTTATTGTATGACAGACATTGTGGATATTACTTCCCATAGGAATTTGGATTATGCCATCTTCCTTTGAATGGTATTGAATTTTATTCTTTGTTAGAATAGAACTGTTTGTTTGAACTTAGCCCAGTATGGCCTGTGGGCTGGCTGTTTTCGTAAATTAGGTTTTATTGGAACATAAAAACCACTGCCCATTTGTTTACATATTAGCTATGGCTGGCTCTGCACTACAACAGACCTGAGTAGTATAACATAGACCATATGGCTCACAAACCTAAATTATATATTAGCTAGCCCATTAACAAAAAGTTTTGTCAACCTCTGCTCTAAAGTTCACTCCTAAAGTGGTCTCAAATTTCTTTTTTGTTATTGGATATTCTTTTTTTAAAGTTTTTATTTTATATTGGAGTATAGTTAATTAACAACATTGTATTAGTTTCAGGTGTACAGCAGAGTGATTCAGTTATACATATACATATATCTATTCAGTTATACATATACATATATCTGTATCCCTTGAAGAGGAACTAAAGGTCCTTGACTTTGTTTCATGGCTAAGCTATTATCATTTTGTCTTGCTTGACAGTTTTCCTTTGTTTCTGCATTTGCTCTTTGGCACTCGGGGAAGGCCTAGGAGGCTAAAGCTTTTCTATAAACTAGAGGCCGAGGACACACGGGTCTGTCCCTAGGAAGGCCCTGCAGGGTCCTGCTCGGCTTCAGTGAGACCCCATGCAAATTTCTGCCTCCCTCCCAGCTCCTTTTACTCTTGAACTCTTTTGTAATTTCACCTGCTTCAGTATCTCAGCCTCTTCCTCTGTAGCACAGCAGAATTGCCCCTCTGCTTGAATCAGATTCTCAGGCAGAATCTCAAGATGATCAATTGTGGGGTTTAACATCATGTGTTTCCCTTCTTTTGGGGATCAGAATCCTGTGCTGTTGTTCAATGTCTGAAAATAGCCGCCCACATATATTTTGTCCAGGTTTAAAGTTATTTTTGGTGTGAGGGCAAATCTGGCACTACTTTTGTCATGGTAAGATAAAGCTGCTTTTGCAAAACCAAAGATCTTAGAAAACACAGAATGTTCTCATGATTCTCCTCATGGACTTTTATTTGTCTGACATTCATTGCATTCTAATCATTTTCAGGTTAACTAAGTCCAGTTCCCTTAACAATCCCTCATAGTACAAAACAGATACTATGTTAAGTCATTACATGTTAGAGGTGCACAACCAGGCCAGTTCCTGTCTTCTAGGAGTTCAGTCTAGTAAACCAGATACATCACACACATCCCTTATGCCCTTTTTGAAATGCATCTCTGGAGCATATAGCAAGGCATATAGAACTAAAGGTAATCAGAAGCAGAGAGCTAGATTTCCTTTCCAACCCTCCATATCGTCCTTATAAGTGGTAGAGGTGGGGAAGGAGTATATTATGGGAGAAATTGGATAAAACTTCTCAAAAATACTTAGTATTAACTTGGACAAAGGTCACCTTTTTTGGACTTCTTATAAACTATTAAATAAATTAAATGCATGCTAGTTTTTACCTTGAGATCAGTAGTTTCAGAAATAATCAATGGAGTTTCATTTCATGAATTTTTACAGCTGTTTTTTTTGTCCAAAAACTACGATATAGTCAGGGATCACAACTTCATTTATAGAGTCTTTGCCTGCACTTTCTTATGGCTAGGCCTTCTTCCAGTGAAGTGTGTACTGTTTTAGTTACCCTTAAGTCTTATCTTAGATAAGTTCATTCAGTGACAACATTCCATTGGGAAGTTTGGAAGGTACATCACAAGCATTGTACCCTATTGACTGTCCAAACATCAAACAATAAGATATTTAGGGGGAGAAACTTTTAAGCTAATTTCAAATTAATCTAAGCTTTCATAATATTTGGTTGGTTATCTATTTTATATATAGTAGTGTGTATATGTCAATCCCAAACTCCCAATTTATCCCCCCCCACACACCTTTCCCTTTTGGTAACCATAAGTTTGTTTTCTGTGAGTTTGTTTCTGTTTTGTAAATAAGTTCATTTGTATCATTTTTTTTTTTAGATTCCACATATAAGTGATGCCATATGATGTTTGTCTTTCTCTGTCTGACTTACCTCACTTAGTATGATAATCTCCAGGTCCATCCATGTTGCTGCAAATGGCATTATTTCATTCTTTTCAATGGCTGAGTAATATCCCATTGTATATATGTACCACATCTTTTGTATCCATTCATCTGTCGATGAGCATTTAGGTTGCTTCCATGTCTTGGCTATTGTAAACAGAGCTGTAGTGAACACTGGGGTGCATGTATCCTTTGGAACCATGTGTTTCTCCAGATATATGCCCAGGAGTGGGATTGCTGGATCACATGGTAGCTCTGTTTTTAGTTTTTTAAAGAAATGCCATACTGTTCTCTGTAGTGTCTGCACCAATTTACATTCCCACCAACAGTGTAAGAGTGTTCCTTTTTCTCCACACTCTCTCCAGCATCCGTTATTTGTAGACTTTTTGGTGATGGCCATTCTGACTGGTGTGAGAGACATCTCATTATAGTTTTGATTTGCATTTCTCTAATAATTAGCTATGTGGACCATCTTTTCATATGCCTCTTAGCCATCTGTATGTCTTCTTTGGAGAAATGTCTATTTAGGTATTATGCCCATCTTTTGACTGGGTTGTCTGTTTCTTTGACATTGAGCTGCATGAGCAGTTTGTATATTTTGGAGAGTAATCCCTTGTCAGTTGCATTGTTTGCAAATATTTTCTCCCATTCTGAGGATTGTCTTTTCGTTTTGTTTATGGTTTCCTTTGCTGTGCAAAAGCTTGAGTTTAATTAGGTCCCATTTGTTTATTTTTGTTTTTATTTCTGTTATTCTAGGAGACGGATCAAAAAAGATCTTGCTTCAATTTATGTCAAAGACTGTTCTGCCTATGTTTTCCTCTAAGAGTTTTATATTATCAGGTCTTACATTTAGGTCTTTAATCCATTTTGAATTTATTTTTGTGTATGGTGTTAAAGAATGTTCTAATTTCATTCTTCTTCATGTAACTGTCCAGTCTTCCCAGCACCACTTATTGAAGAGGATGTCCTTCTTCCACTGTATAGTCTTGCCTCCTTTGTTGTAGATTGATTGCATGGGTTTATTTCTGGGCTTCCTATCCTGTTCCATTGATCTATATTTCTGTTTTTCTGCCAGTACCATACTGTTTTGATGACTATAGCTTTGTAGGATAGTCTGAAGTCAGGGAGCCTGATTTTCCTCCAGCTCTGTTTTTCTTTCTCAATTGCTTTGGCTATTCGGGGTCTTTTGTGTCCCGTACAAATTGTGAAATTATTTGATCTGGTTCTGTGAAAAATGCCATTGGTAATTTGATATGGATTGCACTAAATCTGTAGATTGCCTTGGGAAGTATAGTCATTTTGACAATATTGATTCTTCCAATCCAAAAACATGGTCCATCTGTTTGTGTCATCTTCAATTTCTTTCATTAGTACCTTACAGTTTTCTGAGTACAGGTCTTCTGCCTCCTTAGGTAGGTTTACTCCTAGGTATTTTATTCTTTTGATGCAATGGCCAATGGGATTGTTTCCTTAATTTCTCTTTCTTGTCTTTTGTTGTTAGTGTATAAGAATGCAAGAGATTTCTGTGTATTAATTTTGTAACCTGCAATTTTACCAGATTCATTGATGAGCTCTCATAGTCTTCCGGTAGCATCTTTAGGATTTTCTATGTATAGTATCATGTTATCGGCTAACAGTGACAGTTTTATTTATTTCTTTTCCAATTTGCATTCATTTCTTTTCCTTCTCTGATTGCTGTGGCTGGGACTTCCAAAAAACTATGTTGAATAGAAGTGGCCAGAGTAGACATCCTTGTCTTGTTCCTGATCTTAGAGGAAATGCTTTCAGCTTTTCATGATTGAGTATGATGTTAGCTGTAGGTTTGTCATATATGGCCTTTATTATGTTGAGGTACGTTCCCTCTATGCCCACTTTCTGGAGAGTTTTTATCATAACTGGGTTTTGAATTTTGTCAAAAGCTTTTTCTGCATCTGTTGAGATGATCATATGGTTTTTATTCTTCAGTTTGTTAATATGGTGTATCACATTGATTTACATATATTGAAGAATCCTTGCATCCCTGGGATAATCCCACTTGATTATGGTGTATGATCCTTTTAATGTGTTGTTGGATTCTGTTTGCTAGTATTTTGTTGCAGATTTTTGCATCATGTTCATCCGTGATATTCACCTGTAATTTTCTTTTTTGTGTGATATCTTTGTCTGGTTTTGGTATCAGGGCGATGGTGGCCAAGTAGAATGAGCTTGGGAGTGTTCCTTCCTCTGCAGTTTTGTGGAAGAGTTACAGAAGGACAGGTGTTAACTCTTCTCTAAATGTTTGATAGAATTCACCTGTGAAGCCATCTGGTTCTGGACTTTTTTGATTGTTGGGAGCTTTTTAATCACAGTTTCAATTTCAGTACTTGTGATTGGTCTATTCATATTTTCTATTTCTTCCTGGTTCAGTCTTAGAAGATTGTTACCTTCTTAAGAATTTGTCCAGGGAACTTCCCTGGTGGTCCAGTGGTTAAGACTCCATGCTCCCAATGCAGGGGGGTACAGGTTCTATCCCTGGTCAGGGAACTAAGAGCCCACATACTGTGGGGCGTGGCCAAAACTTTTTTAAAAAGAGAGAAAAAAAAATTTGTCCAGTTCTTCTAGATTGTCCATTTTATGGGCATATAGTTGCTTGTAGCAGTCACTTATTATCCATCATATATCTGTGGTGTCTGTTGTAACCTCTCCTTTTTCATTTCTTATTTTATTGATTTGAGCTCTCTCCCTTTTTTTCTTGGTGAATCTGGCTAAAGGTTTATCAATTTTATCTTTCCAGAGAACCAGCTTTTAGTTTCATTGATCTTTTGTTTTCTTTGTTTCTATTTATTTCTGCTCTGATTTTTATTTCTTTTTTTCTACTAACTTTGGGTTTTGTTTGTTCTTCTCTAGTTGCTTTATGTGTAAGGTTAGGTGGTTTATTTGTCTCCTGATGTAAGATTGTATTGCTATATAAACTTCCCTCTTAGAACTGCTTTTGCTGTGTTCCATAGGTTTTGGATCGTTGTGCTGTCACTTTCATTTGTCTCTAGGTATTTTTTGATTTTCTCTTTGATTTCTTCAGTGACCCATTGATTGTTTAGTAGCATATTGTTTAGCCTCCATGTGTTTGTGTTTTTTAAGGTTTTTTTTCTTGTAGTTTATTTCTAATCTAATAGCATTGTGGTTGGAAAGGATGCTTGATGTGATTTCAGTTTTCTTAAATTTACTGAGGTTTGCTTTGTGGTCCAGCATGGATCAATCCTGGAGAATGTTCCACGTGCACTCGGAAAGAATGTGTATTCTGCTGCTTTTGGATGGAATGCTCTATAAATATCAATTAAGTCCATCTGGTCTAATGTGTTATTTAAGGCATTTCCTTATTGATTTTCTGTCTGATCTGTCCATTGATGACATTTTTAATACTAAAATTTCCCCACTATTATTGTGTTACTGTCAATTTCTTCTTTTATGGCTGTTCGTATTTGCCTTATATACTGAGGTGCTCCTATGTTGGGTGCATATATATTTACACTTGTTATATCTTCTTGGATTGATCCCTTGATCATTATGTAGTGTCCTTCCTTATCTTTTATAAGTCTTTATTTTAAAGTCTATTTTGTCTGAGTATTGTTACTCCCGCTTTCTTTTGATTTCCATATGCATAGAATACCTTTTTCCATCTCCTCACTTTCAGTCTGTATGTGTCCCTAGGTCTGAAGTGGGTCTCTCCTAGACAGCTTATATACAGGTCTTGTTTTTGTATCCATTCAGCCAGCCTGTGTCTTTTGGTTGGAGCATTTAATCCATTTACATTTAAGGTAATTATCGATATGTATGTTCTTATGGCCATTTTGTTAATTGAGTTGGATTTGTTTTTGTAGGTCTTTTTTTCTCCCCTTCTTCTTTTGTTCTCTTGTGATTTGGTGACTATCTTTAATGTTGTGTTTGGATCCCTTTTTCTTTTTCTGTGTGTGTATATCTATCATAGATTTTCGGTTTGCAGTTACCATGAGGTTTTGATATAGCACTCTATATATAAATAAGATTGTTTTAGGTTGCTGGTCTTTTAATTTCAAATGCATTTTTAATATCCTGCATTTGTACTCTTCTCATGATTACTGGTTTTGATATATTTGTGTTGGATGATTTCCTACCTTTACCGTGTGTTTGCCTTTACTGGTGAGCTTTTCCATTTGTAGTTTTCTTGTTTCTAGTTGTAGTCTTTTTTTTTTTCTGCCTAGAAAAGTTCCTTTAGCATTTGTTGCAAAGCTGTTCTGACAGTGCTGAATTCTCTTAGCTTTTGCTTGTCTGTAAAGCTTTTGATTTCTTTGTCGAATCTGAATGAGAGCCTTGCTGGGTGTTCTTGGTTGTAGGTTCTTCCCTTTCATCAGTTTGAATATAATCATGCCACTCCCTTCTGTCCTGCAGAGTTTCTGCTGATAAATCAGCTTATAGCCTTATGGGTATTGCCTTGTATGTTATTTGTTGCTTTTCACTTGTTTTAATATTTTTTGTCTTTGATTTCTACCATTCTGTCTTCTAGCTTACTTATCCATTCTTCTGCCTCATTCTGCTACTGATTTCTTCTAGTGTATTTTTCCTCTCAGTTATTGTATTGTTCATCTCTGTTTGTTCTTTAGTAGATCTTCTAGCTCTTTATTATACATTTCTTGTTATCTTCTTGTTCTGTGCCTCTATTCTTTTGCCAAGACTTTGGATCATCTTTACTGTCATTACTCTGAATTTTTTGGGTAGATTGCCTATCTTCACTTCCTTTAGTTGTTCTTCTGGGCTTTTTTCTTGATCCTTTGTGTGGGACATATTCCTCTGTCCTTGTGTCTTTCTGTGATTGCAGTTTCCACTCCACAAGCTGCAGGGTTGTAGTTCCTCTTGTTCCTGCTGTCTGCCCCCTGGTGGATGAGGCTGGTCTAAGAGGCTTGTGCAGGCTTCCTGGTGGGAGGAACTGGGTCTTGTCCCCTCTGGTGGGCAGGGCCATGTCAAGGGGTGTGTCTGGCAGGCAGCTATGGGTTCAGGAAGACTTTAGGCAGCCCATCTGCTGATGGGCTGTCTTCCCATCCTGTTGGTTGTTTGGCCCGAGGCTTCCCCATACTGGAGCCTGCAGTCTGTTGAGTGGGGCCAGGTCTTGGTGAGAAAGTGGGGGCCTCCAGGAGGGCTCACACCAACGAGTACTCCCCAGAACTACCACCACCAGTGTCTTTGTCCCCACAGTGGGCCACAGCCGCCCCCCTTGCCTCCACAGGAGACCCTCCAATACCAGCAGGTAGGTCTGGCCCAGGATCCTATGAGGTCACTGCTTTTTCCACTGGATCCTGGTGCACATGAGACCTTGTGTGCACCCTCCAAGAGTTGGGTTTCTTTTTCTGCCTGTCCTGTCGAATTCCTGTGATCACACCCCACTGGCCTTCAAAGCCAGATGCTCTGGGGGCTCCTCCTCCTGATGCCAGACCCCCAGGCTGGGGGTTCTGGTGTAGGGCTCAGGACTTTCACTCCTGTGGGAGAACCTCTGTGAGATAATTATTTTCTAGTTTGTGGGTCACCCACCTGGCAGATATGGGAGTTGGTTTTATTGCGAGTGCACCCTTTCTACCATCTCATTGTGGCTTCTTTGTTTTTGTGTGTAGGATATCTTTTTTGGTAGCTTCCAGTGTTTTTCTGTTGATGATGGTCATTCAGCAATTGTGATTTTGGTGTTTGTTTTTGTGAGATGAGGTGAGCTCACATCGTTCTACTCCACCATCTTGTCCTTGCTTCATAATTTCATAATATCTAATTCAGAAGGAAAAATAGGTGGCTTTGCCGTGTCTAACTTGTGTTGCTTAGAGCTGGCCCTAGTGTAAAGAAAGACCATCATTCTGTCCTACTCTTTGAGTTGTAAATGTGTGACCAAGGGACGCAGGCCCATGATGTTTGAGGCAGGAGCAAATTTTGATATGCTTGTTTCCCTCAACAGTATAGATCAGAGTCAGTCAGTCAGAAAATATTTACTCCAAAGGGCCAGAGTAAATATTTTAGGCTTGCAAACCACACAGTCTCTGTCACAACTAAACTCTGCCACTAAAGCATGAAAGTAGCCATAGACAATACGTAACAAATGAGCATGCCTATGTTCAAATAAACTGTATTTGAAAAAACAGGCAGCTAGAATTTGGCCCGAAGGCTACAGTTTGCTGAGCCCTGGTGTACATAAATAAATCAAAGGTAGCAAGTTTGTTGTCAGTTTTATAAAATTTGCCTGATCTTGAAAAGACATTTTCCTATTTCTAAATGCCATTTTTAAATGATTATCTTTTCTATTAAGATAAAGCTGTTGTTACCTTGCATTTCCTCCAAGTGATGAAAGTGGTAAAGATTTGTTTCTACTTGCTACCTAAATCGTACAGTAGTTTGCATTCTATGACTTCAAAATGAAACTTCCCTTCTCTTGACAGATAAACACTATATGTGAAGATTGGTGAAAGGGAACATTGATTTCTGAAGTAGCCTGGAGAGGAAAAGCACTGCTCAATATCAAGTGGACAAATGCTTGGTGTTTTCCAAAGACGCTGTTGAAGCAGTCTTTGCTACTGCTTTCCTTCACTCAGTCAAAGCTCTTCATAACATGGGCTGCATGAAATCAAAGCAAACTTTCCCATTTCCCACCACACTCGAGAGTGAGAAGAGGCATGAGAGTGAAGAAAACTTTATGCCTGAAGAGAGATTTCTACTCAGGATGCCTTCTCTAGTTAATGTCAAAGAGGAAGTGAAGGAACCCCTAGGGCCTGAAATTGTGGTCTTTGAATTTGCACACCGCCTGTCCCAGGAAATCTTGAGTGATGCCTTGCAGCAGTGGGCTGGCAACCACCTCAAGTACTATGACATCCCATATATTGAGAGTGAGGGGCCTTGACGCTGTGTGTAGGATGATGACACTTTCTCAAACTGTGGATAAAGTTGGTGCTAGTTTAAATACATGCAACAACAGCAAAAACTGGTGTGAATAAATACAAATAACTCCATCTGGGTGTAAAGAAAAATATTTCGATAGCCATCAAGAGTCTAAGAATACCTAAAATGAAGTGTTGTTTTAAGCAGTTCTACATTAACAGCAATTTCTATCTGCTTGGTCTTGGATTTTAGTCATTAAAGGGTTAAATGTAAGTCCTCTGGTGCCACAGTAATCAGCTGTGTCACACCACTTCTTCCAGAGGCAACAATGCCATCACCAAAGAAATTTTAAGAATTTTTAAAATACTTTAAAATTTAAAAAAAAAATTTTAAGAATTTTATTTAAAACCTGTGTTTTCAAAATGGTCATTTTAAAGACATTCTTTTAAAATATTTGTCAATTTATACAAAAAAAAAAACAAGATATGAAAAGGATTTTCTTGAAATGCCTGGGCAAGGGAATTGCCTGGGCACTCAAGCCATAGCTGTTAACAGTGGGTCTTGTTTGCCAAAATCTTTTGAGTCAAGGATCCCTCCCCTTCTTAACACAAATGACCAAGCATTAGAAAGCAACCCATGTGGAAGAGGTCTACCGTGAACCATGTCCTTAATAAGATATTTACTTTTGTAGATGAAAAGTATAACCATCACCTTGAACCTCAGGGCCCTAACTAATCACACCTGTTACTGGATGACTCAGGCTTTGCATATAAGCATCTTAACAATATACAATTTACAGAAGTCATGACAATGTTTATTGCATTGAATTAGGTAGCCCAGTGATATTACTATACAAGGAAACAAGCAGGGGAGCTTTTATAAACAGCAATCCAGAAAACTGTAAAGTAACAGAAGCCCTAGTTGGCAAGGTGGAAAGAAGAACCTGGTCTCAGTGCTGCGTGTATGTTAAGCTTTACTGTCTCACAGATGCAAGGGGCTGGTACATGGGCAATCACCATTCAGATTACTGTGGGACCAGATTATGCGTGAGAATTTATAGTTATTACAAAAGATCAAATACTCTTCCAAAGGGAATACTCATGTGTATTTTTAATGGTAACAAAGCCCATGGGGCATTTATAGCCATATACTATACTATTTTCATAAATTTGGCTACTTTTTTAGGAAGGCTTTTTTTTTTTTTTTTTTTAATTAAGTACTGTTTAAGATCAGTGGTAACAGAAAATTCAGGAAAGGGGGAAGAAGGTACTAGAAGATGTAACTTGCAAGAAAATTGAGACTGAGTCTTTAGAAGTATCTTTTCATCAAGATTTGCCACACATTGAGTTTAACTGGAATAGGAATTATTTAAGCCCATGCAATTGGATCCTTTTATTAAGATACAACAGAGCCTGGTCATTGAAATCTAAAGAAAGGCAGAAAAAGGCTTGTGACCTCTAATGACATAAATGTGTATGACCTTATAAGCAGGCAGAATTGCTACCTCTAATTTTAGCAGTTATACTCTGAAACCCACAATCAAATAGACTGAATTCTCCAAGGTAAATTGGCAAAGAAAATTCTTTTGAAGTGAGTGGTGTGCCACTTTTCAGTTGCCTTTGGACAACTGGTCATTTAACTTTCACCTAATCCCAGGGTTTGTACTGTCCTGTTGTACTTATAATCTAGCAACTTTACAAAATAGAAAACCCACCACCCCTGTTTATACAAGGATCTGAAGTTACAAGGCTAAGAACAGAAAGTTTCCAAAAAGTGCAAAACATATTTCCAGCTCATGAAGAAAAATTTAGGTTTATGAGTGCTTATGCTAATGACTCAGACAAAAGCCTAGATGTTGCCGTTTTTCATTCATTTTATATTTTACATCAGATACTTTTGCCGCAAGGTCACTGCTGTTTAAAAGATATAAGTAAGTATATAAGATAATACATATTATGGTGAGAACACAAAGCCATATAAAAGCAGCGCATCACACTAAATTTTTCAGCATACATAGGGACATAGACTAGTAGGCTTTGATTATATCTAAATATTTTGATCTCAGGTTCCTCCTTTGCCCTGGGCCTCTATTTTCTAGGGGTAAAATACAGGCAGGCCTGCCAGACCCGTATCTAAGGGTCTAATCTCTGTTGCCACCCTCTCTGATACTATGGCAATAGGGTTTTGTCACTGAGCACCACCCCCTTGCCCCTGACTCACTTTAACAGTATAGTATCTTGTGACATACAGACACTTACGGAGACGTATGCTGTATAATATGTCAAACCATGGACACGGAACTACAAAGGCTTGCATAATCAGTGAGTTAGTGGATAAACCAAGTTGGGGGCAGGCAGGAAAGAGCTGGATCAACAAATATACTGCGTATGATGGTTATCAAGATATGGTTTGGCCTAGATGACAAGATTAATGAGAACATCTTTGATACGATAATTCAACTTCTTACATACCTTCATCTTTAAATATTGGATTTACTTCATTCTGAAGGTCTTTCATGAACAAAGAGTAGAAGGGCTGCTTGAGAAGGAAGGAAAACAGAAGACTGAAAGAATTATTAGCTACTGGAATGGGAAACATTCGTTCCAACTTAGATCACAAACACAGAAGAAATAAGAATAGTGGCCAAATCATAAGGGAAAAGAAAATGGGGAAAAGAGGGCCCAAGAAACAACACTCACATCAGGCTCCAAAAACAAGTTTCCAGTGTTTTCATCTGAGGGGAAGGACACAGTAGCCAAGTTCTGTTCCGTTCTTTACCACACTCACATGTGCCCAACCACTGAATCTTCTCCCTCAAGAACATCCAGTAGAGGGGCAGATGAGTGCCACCAGCATGACAAAGAACCTGCAGGGGGCAACTCTGGAAGCAGCAGATTAGCAGAGAGAAATGTGCTGATTCCTCATTTAAGAAAACTCACATAACCCCACACATGTGCTTCACTGCTCCCTTCCCAGTTCAGTGTCTTTTGAGTGCTAGTTATTACCTTTCAGTCACAGGCCTTTGACCTGACAGTTCTCCACTTTCCATTGCCTTATCAGTTCTTTGCAAACTACCTATGGTTATTAGCACTTAAAGCACAATTTTGAAGGGGATAAAAATTATCTTAGTCCCAAAGGAATCATTTGTGTCAAACTGCCTTATAAGTATTAAAAAGAGACATGTTGAATGAAGTAGATGACACTCATATATCCTACTCAGTATCACTGGCATTGTATGAGATGGGGGGACTATACTTTTGTAATTATATAGTTTGAGAAATCAAAAGTTAGAGACAAATTATAAATAATGTCAAGGAACAGTAATTTAAAAACAAAGTTCTAACAAATAAATTGTTTGCTTAATCATAATGCCCCCATCCTGTATTTGTGTGACCAAACTGGACATGTCTTCCTTGGAGCAGTGGGCACAGGCTCAGATGTATTCCCTACATCTTACTTGGCAAAACTCAACTTTTGTTAGCAAATTCTCTTCACTGTAAGACTTAGCTATGAAATGGTATATTTTTTCCCAAATATTTTTGTGAAAACATTTTTCCTAACTGTTCAATAAAAGTCTAGTTGCAATTAACTAGTTATGAGTCCTTATTTAATTGAAGCAAGCAAATGCTTTTCACCATTGTGTGATTTCAAATTTTTTAACATAAAGGACTTAACATTTTCTGCATTTCTAGCAAATACAAAGAAAATAAAAGTCCATTTACACAAGTATTTTCTTAGATCATTCACATCCACATTTAGAAGCTTTAAGAATATAAATGTAAACATGTTCATTATCATGGCATTTTTTTTCCAAATATGTTCCTAATTTTGGGGGGAAGAAAAATGCTTCATGTTAAGTATATTGAGAAAAGAAAATTTAAAGCAATTCCTTCTGGACTGCAATTTCCTCATCTCTGAGAAGGGTGCAGGATATAATCTTTGATGTCTTTTCCGGTTCTGCCTGCTTTTCATTCTTTCACAAAACTAAAGTTCTCTTAGTTTCTGAGGGGTTTAGAATTATGGAAAAATTGTACCAAGCTATAAAGTAAATCATAAGCTGATCTTTAATTTAAAAATAATTCTTACCTAAACATTAATGTTCCAAGTCTGGAACATCCACAGTTGTGTACCTTAAAAAAAACTTATTTTGTCAACAGCACCAATTACTGAAGGTACTTCTATTTTGAACAGAAGTCCTCTTGTTTTCAAGTCCTTTCTCCTGATTTGAACTGTGTAAGAACAAATTACTGTTATCACACAAAAGTCTGATGTAAATTGCAGAGGGCAGAGTGTCTCTATCTTAGAGATTAGAGTTTTCTAATGCCTCATTCTGCCAGATTAGCAAATACTCTAAACAACAAGAAATAATGCTTTTACTTTCCCCATAGGAAGAGATTCTGGTTAACTTCAGAAAAAGCCAAGGCTGAGTCGATAATACTGGAAAGACAACCTCATAATAACCTTTTCTCTTTGCCTGAGATTTCTATCATTATAAAAGGAACACTTCAGCTACAGAAACTCATAATTATTTTAAAATAGATTTATATATGGAGAAAATTCTATGAAGTGTTAACACAGTATCCAAAAAAATTTCAGTTTTTATTTTTTATAACCTATAAAGTTTACTTAATCAACATTAAAAACCAATACCCTAAGCCAAAACATAAAGTTCCCATTTCAATTAGATATACTAACTCAAGAATCTAAGACCTTCAAATTTTCCCATCTTTTAAAATAGGGCTGGCAAAATTTTTCTGAAAAGGACCAGACAGTAAATATTTTAGGCTTTGCAGGCCTTATAATCTCTACTGCAACTACTCAAAGCAGCCACAGATATGTAACAGATGAGTAAAGCCATGTTCCCATAAAGTTTTATTTATGGACAGTGATACTTGAATTTCATGTAATTTTCACATGCCACACAATATTGGTCTTTGATTTCTTTCTCCAACCATTTAAAAATGCAGAAACCATTCTTAGCTGAGGGATATATGAAAAAAAAAAAAGGCAGCAGGTTGGCTTTGGCCCATGTGCCATAGTTTGCCAACTCTGCTCCGAAATAATACTTTAAAAATCCAGTCTCTTCAAAATTTCAAATCATTACTTCCCAGAGACTTGAAGTGATTATTCAAAGCTTCATCAGTAACTTCTTTTAGATCAGCTGGTTTCCACTTCGGACTCTGGTCTTTATCTATTAAAACTGTCAAGACATAAGAAACGTTAGTATTCTCTTTGGTTATTACCAGATTTTAATTACTGAATTGACACAAACTACCTTGGACTAGGCATATTTTTCTATAACACATCTTTTTCTGCAAAGTTGAAATTTCTGTATGTGTTCCTTTTTCTTTTTCCCCTTAAATTAAGCCCTCACAGAATTGGATGATGACCTCACCTGCTAAGCCTGATGTCTCTAGCTTGAATACAGTCTGCTGAACTAATCCAGTGGTTTAAGCCTTAGAACTCTTTTTCTAATAATATAATAAATGAAATCTCTCTTTAGCTTTTTATAAAAGAGGTAAAACCAGAGTTGGTGTGGCTTAAAGGGAAGGCAGGAGAGTGGGTAGGGCCCAGATCTGTCTTCTAACCTCCTCCACATTGAACTGAGAGGAAACTTACCTGAGGTACAGGGAAAGGGACTTTATACATAATTAAATGTGGATACAACTGTTTTGCTGAATCTTCTAGCTCACACTGAATTAAAATACCAGACCACCTTCAGGTTATCATGAGAAGCTCTGCTTATTTCAGTGTAGTCATCACTTGGTGTAGCCACATAGTATCCCCACAGGATTTTAAGTATGAGGCAATCAATCCATAACCTCCTTTAAAAAGGGAGGAGAATGTCAATTTCCTGGTTGTGATAGTATACTACAGTTATACAAATGTTACCATTTGGGAAACTGGGTGGGGGGTATGCAGGATCTCTCCATATTATTTTTTTACACTGCATTTGAATCTACAATTATCTCAAAAAATTAAAAACAAAAAAGAAAGAGAATGGGGCTGTACCTAGTCTGGCTGTGGTAAGGAATTTCAGCCATGCTTAAAGTGTGCGTAATTCTTGTGGGGAATTAAAGTATTTAAACATACAAAGCCTACAGTGAACCTTAAAAAATGAGTTAATCACTAAAAGGCGAAATAGTTAAAGAAGCAATCTGGGAACCAAAGGCAGTAGGCTGCCTCAGAAGGTAGAGAGAAGGGGGCTTTATGCATAATTAAATGTGGATACTGGAGGTTCTCAAGGTTTGGCTGCCTAACTATAGGATTCCAGTGTCAGATCAGTGGTGATACTGAACACTGATGTTATGATCCCTGCCAGTTTGAAAGTTTTACATTCCCTGGACAGAGTAAATAAAAACAATCCTGGAGCATTCTTTCTACAAGAATCTCTTCCCTAAAAGCCCTCTGGGTCAATGCTATCTACCTCCTTGACAGTCCACTGAAGGTCAAATGGAAAGAAAATATTAATCAAATTTGCATGTTATTTAATTTCAAACTAACAAAATTTTTATTCTAGCATAGATAAAACAAGTTCTTGCCGTGTAGACAACTCAGGTTTTTCAGGTTTCATGAGGCACCCACTCAAATTCCAGTTGGTAGCTGTCTAGCTCTTCTGAGATAATCCTTTAAAAAATTTTTTCCTGTAAATTCTTCTAAAGGAAGAAGTTTATTCTAGATGTTAAAAGTAAGAATTTTTTACAGCCATTCCCCTAATTTGATAGTTTATTTTATCTAATTTGGTAACATACTTTATAATTAGTAAATTGTAGCAAACATTTGGTTATGTAAGAACATCTTAACAGTTTTACCCAGAACAGATACTGCTTTCTGAATAAAGAGATTATGCTGAAAGATGAGGTTACATACTTTCTCTTCATTAAAAAGTAGCTTGATAAGCACCTGGGCTATGAATCAGAACTTTGGTGCTGCTTGGTTTCAGCTCTTTTTCCTTAAAATAATTGACAGGATATCTAAAAGACAATACCTTTCTTTTCTAAGTTTAAGAAGGGCTGCTATAACATATAATGAATGAATACTTTAGCAACATAATCCAAGTAGCACACAGGTCCTCCTAAAATCAGAGGTCTAAGCTGTGATCCACATGCAGCAAGAATTTGCAGGGGATTAGTAGGATGAATGCATGTTTTCTATAAAACATATAGCCATTTCCTCTGACTCAACTCCACGTGTCCTCTAAAAGGATTTGTTTCTTTCTTATACTATATCATGCCAGAAATGAAGAGAATTATACCACAGTGACCAGTGTTTATTGAAGCTTACAGCTCAGAGAGCATAACCTTTTATTCAGATAAAGTATATCTAGAGTCTGTACTATATTAAAGTGATAAATAAAAACATAAGAAAATTAGATATGTAAAATACAAGCAGAGTGAAAGAACTCATTTTATACAACATAAATGACAGCTACTATTTATAGGCATATGGACTTATACATAAAAAGAAATGGTTGCAGATTTGCTAGGAACAAAAAAAATCAACTACTTCACTAGCTTTTTCTTAATATTCTTACTTTGAAGATGATAAGCAAAAATAGAAATTAATAATAGTAGCATATGTTACTAATTATGCCATGTTTTTTTCTCAATGTCAATGTTTAACTGCTAGGTTCAGGCGAAGAGGTGGATGGTAGGGTCCAACACAGCTGGGATTTTAGAGGGGACTTCAGGCCTTTCTGCAGGAGAATAAACGTACCTTGCAAAGGCTTCAGCAGCAGAATTAATTTACAAACTCATGCTGCACTTAGCAGAGGGAGTCCATGTGACTGTAGGAGAATGATTACCTCTTATATATACATTAGGGAGCGGTGGCCACATTACTGGAATTTTTTAAACAATACTGGTTTCAAAGACTGGTCTTCCCTCATATGCCAGTTGGTAATATTCAAAAAAAACACTTTGCAATTTTTATAAAAGTTTGATTTTCACTAATCAAACAACCATCATCTTTTTTTTTTTCTTCAACAGTATCTGCTCAAAAATCCTATTTCCATAATAGCCAGGAAGGAAACAACTGTCACTTACCTGCCCTAACACCTTCATGAAAGTCATGGCCTCTCTGAAAGAAAATCAAGATTAAATGCAGAATTTCTGGGCATCTTCATTCCTGATCATCTCCTCTCTTCCAGCCACTTTAGCCCCCACTCCGTGGCCACACCCTGAGCCATGACATTCAGAGACTGGACCACCTCTGAGAACCCACTCTGATCACCTCCTCCTTTTCTTATTTGCTCAAATATCTCCACTGCTACAAATCCCTGATTTAACTGAGCTCCGCTGATCTACGCGACTTTCTCACCATTTGTTCTGGCTTCACTCTGCTCTTCATCCAGCCCAGTTTCCGCAGTTCATTAATGCGGTCATTTTTTTTTTCTTGAAAACACCCTTATCTCCCTCAAGCCTTTCCCCCCGCCCTTTATTCTATCTCGGCAAAATCTCAGCACCAGCTGAACCCTACTATTTACCTGCCTGTGTTCGAGCAGCTAAAATCTTACTGCAGAAAAATCATACAACTGTGACTGGCTTCGTTTAAAATTCATGATCACAAATCTCAAACAGGCATGGAAAACTGCCTCACAATCCATGTTCTCTTCCCCAATGCAAGATAATGACTTCAACTGTCTTCTGTCCCCTCAACCTCTTCCCCTAGCAAGTTCTACCCTTTACACTATATTCTCCAGCTAATGAGTTAACCTTCTACTTTATTTAAAAAGAAAAAAAGACGCCCTAAGAATATTCTCTTCTTCCCACCAAAACATCTGCAGCCCAACTACAGCCATCTTACATGCCTTCCCTTTCCCATCTAAGGAAGAAGGGACCCACCCCTGCCAAAGGCCAATCCTCCCCTGCCTTCCCATTCATATGCCCTCTTCTCAAGGACTAAGCCTGAGAAGGTCACCTGTCTCTCTTTTCCTGCCATCATCAATGTAGGCAGTATAACTTAGTGGTTGAGTGCATGCAGTTCAAATGTCCTGGGTTCACCTCCTGGCTCTATTACACAGTAACTATGTGACCTTGGGCTAGTAATTTCTCTAACTCCCAGTTTCCTTATATGAAATGGTAATATCAACACATCCATCCTAAGATTATCTTAATCCACATTCCAGCACAGCATCTGACACACAGTAAGTGTTCAGTAAATGTTAACTATTATTAGTATCATTAACATAATCCTTTTTCCCTACTGGCTCATTCCCAATCATTTACAAACATGTTCTAGTATCTTCCAAAGGAAATCTCACTTGATTCCACAGTCCCAGCTTCTACCCTATTTCTGTTTCAAGAAGAAAGGGTTGTGCACACAGTCTTCAATTCTTCACATCCCATTTACTCACTTCCCCTCCAGCTTACCACACTGCAACTTCTGCCTCCACACACCCGAGATGGCTTGCCAAAATCATCTGTAACTTCAGTATCGCCAAACGCAAAGCATGCCTTTATCCTCGTCTACTAGAGGCTTTGGCAGTGTTCCCTCCTCCTTGAAACACTCCTCTCCTGCTTTCATGACACCATGCTCTCCTGGTTCTTCCACCTCTGTCCATTTTCTCTTCCACTGCTCATTTTCCTTCTATATGATCTTATCCACTCTAAACTCAACACATCAGTGCCTGAGTGATCAATTCTGTTAAAAATAAGATCCTGTCCCTCCTCTGCTCAGAAAACATCCAGTGCCTTCCCATTTTACTCAGAACAAAAGCCAAAGGCTTATAAGGACCTCCACGGCCATGTATGCTCTGCACAGCCCTTGCCTATGCTGTCCGCTCTGACCTCCTTTCTCTCTCACTCACCGACCACCCCTGCCCCACTCCATCAGCAAGGCCCCCCTGCAGTTCCTAGAACAGGAAGGCCACCCCTCACCTCAGAGTTCTGTACGTCAGGTGCCCTCCAGATAGTGCATGGCTCGCTTCCACACTTCTTTCAGGTTTTCACTCAAAGAACATCATCTCAGTGAGGTCTTCTCTGGTCTTCCTATCTACAAGTTCAGCTCCTGTCCCCCTGTATTCCATACCCTCCTTCCTGATTTACTTGTGCTCCTTAGCACCTATAATAATATACTACATATTTTACAAACTTATCTGTTTATAGTCTATCTCCCCCACTATAAAGTAAGTTCCAGGAGGGCAGGGATGTCTCTGTTTTGTTTACCTATATATTAGTGCCTAGCACATGGTAAGCACTCTTATTTGTTAAGTAAATAAATCTCCAAAGTGTTCTTTTTTTTAATTGGCGTTAATGTCTCTCAGACTTAAATCTCTAACCCACACCTCTAAGCTCCAACTCCTAAATGTGTTCTTTCCTTCATATCCATCAAGGCCTATCAATTCTATCTCCTACATTTGTCTTAAATCCATTTACTTCTCTCCACTGCCACTCTAGTCTAAGCCACTACTATTCTGCACCTGGATTACTGCAGTAAACTCATATCTGATCTCTACATCCACTCTGAATCCTCTCCCCAACCCCATTATCATTCAGTAGCAATAATTACCTTCCTAAAACCAAATCACCCCCTGCTGAAACCCACGAGGCTTTTCAACATTCTCATTTCTCACCCTTCAGGTCACTGATGAGCTGACATCTCAAAGATGTCTTCCTGGACCTACTTATTTAAAGCTTTCCCTTTGCTTCCCCCATTCCCTCTTGTCCTCACATCATTCTATCACCAACCCTGTAGGTTTCCTATAGAACACTTACCACAATTTGTAATTATTTTACTTATTTTGTTTACTTGTTCTTTATAGTCTCAGGAGGCTATAAATCCCATGAGAACAAGGACATACAACAGCATAATACTTAGCACAGTGCCTGGCACATAGCTAAACATATTTGCTGAGAGAATGAAGGAAGGAGAGACTCAATCAATCCAGGCAGTACACTAAATGTACAGTGAAAAACAGGGACTGGGTGAAGTGTACTGGGTAGGGGTCAGGAGCGTGACCATCTGGTTTCACATGCCATGTCTCTGCCACTTAACAGCTGCACCACCTTAGGCAGGTTACTTTACTTTTCTATGCCACTGTTTCCTCATCTGTAAAGTGGAAACAATAATAGTACCTGCCTTCTACAGATAGTGTAATATTTAACTGAGAGAATGCACGTAAAGTGCCTAGCATAGTACCTACTCATAATAAACAAAAGACCTCAGCTGCCATTTACATCCTATGGAGTGACCTCAATATATGACTAATAGAGCTTTATTTATGGTTGGATGAACTATTTTGAATATCTTCACTATTTCAGGACATTGAAGACCATTAGGTATGTCTGCTTTCTAGTTATTAAACATAATATTTCCTTTAGGCCATGAAAGTATTAATCTAAGGGTCCTCTACACATAACACAAAAGAGATAATTCTGCTTTAAAAGAGTTTATCTGGGGACTCCCCTGGTGGTCCACCAGGTAAGACTCCGCACTCCCAACGCAGGGGGCCTGTGTTTGATCCCTGGTGAGGGTACTAGATCCCATGTGCATGCTGTAACTGAAGAGTTTGCATGCCGCAACTGAGTGTCCACATGCTGCAACTATAAGTCCGCATGCCGCAATTAAAAGATCCCACATGCCGCAACAAAGACCCGGCACAGCCTAAATAAATTTTTTTTTTTTTTAAAGAGTTTATCTCGGGGGGCTTCCCTGGTGGCACAGTGGTTGAGAGTCCACCTGCCGATGCAGGGGACACGGGTTTGTGCCCCGGTCCGGGAGGATCCCACATGCCGCGGAGTGGCTGGGCCCATGGGCCATGGCCGCTAGGCATCTGGAGCCTGTGCTCCGCAACAGTGAGAGGCCCACGTACCGCCAAAAAAATAAATAAATAAATAAAAATAAAGACTTTATCTGGAAGAATAAATCACTATGACTCTAAAATATTTCATGAAATCAATAGTATTCTATGTGATTATTGCCTATTTTAAGTGTATCTATAATGGTATTTTCAATGCTAATCTATTAATTAAAACATATAAAAGACTAATAACTTCCCTTTGTGCATTTAGAGAATTTATGCTTCTTGCCCAAGGTCAGAGACTATGCCTGAAAAATGGTTAAAATTTCTATTCTGAATTTCACGAGGTTAGAGTCCTTCTTACAATTACATGCAAAGGTAACTGCTGTTCCATAAAGGCTTATTAACAATCTGTGAGCAATATTCCCACGTGCCTTAAGCTAACTGGCCTGTTGTATTTTCATAGAATCGATTTATAGATAGTTTCAATTTTCTTGTTTATAAATTTTCTATATTTTACATGTTCTACAATGAACACATATGACTTTCATAACTAGAAAATGACAATACTTCAAAGAAAAATTCTTACCATACAAGCTTGACTCATCCGATATTCCATAGTTAATACTTCCTGCAAGGTCTTGGAAGACCCCTCCATGAGTTGCCTTAGTGTGATCTTTAGGGATGTTGGAGACATTTTATTAATTACCTATTAGAGAAAAAATTTACTAGTTTTAGCCCAATAGTTCCTTTACTGCTTATAATAAACTAGCTGAGTTTTGATATAAATCATATTAAAATTTGCTCCTTAACAATACTTTCATACAACGAAGTCTCATAAAAATAAGATTATGCCTTAGCCTAATCCTGCCAAAGCACCAAACAAAATTTTCTCATCTGGTACAACAAAACAGATCATTCTACAAGTGGAATAAATCCTATATCCATAACTGAAGTAATAAAGTACATCTACATTTTGTAGCCTGCCTGACATAAATTATCATCTCAACTACATAATAAGCAAGCAGTGATTATGCCTAAATAAAACTAATACACATCTCACAAAGCACTAATGTATCGGAGGACAGACATTTCACTTTCTAATATAAAGAAAGTGAAAGAGCAGAAATACAGTAGCTCCTCCTTCCCACTTTGTGACTCTAGAAAAGTGTCTTAACTATAGTCTTCACCTAAAAATAAATCCACTTACCTTGGAAGTAAAGAGAGAGACAATAATTCAAGGTATTGTGACGTAGTCTTCTCTAGTACCTAAATATTTGATAAAATAAGAAATATAGGCCTGACTCCTTGGCTACAATGCTATGCCACTTCCTTCTGACTTTAAAGATGTTATTACTGATGTTCCAATACGTGTGTCTGGCTGTGAATGCAACAGCTGCTGCAGGCGGTCCCATTACATGCGTATAAATCTGAGGCCTGCCCTTTCCTTTGTAATTGCAATATATAGTTTTCAGGCATGTTGTTGAGCGACTGTCTCAAAGGCATGAAATTTCACTTTTTGAGTTCAAAGAACTCTCCCCACATCAAGATTCCAGGTTCTCTGTATCATCCTCAAATCTGGCAACAGATTCAGACAACAGACTGAGAGGGTAGGGCAGTATCTTACCAAGCAGTTGCCAGAGCTTAAATAGATGACTACTGTACAGGAAAAGCTGAGGGAAGATCATACCCTACCTACAGCCACAATGCTGAAGAGAAGATGAGAAGGAGAGAGAAACAATTAAGTCTTTTATGAATCTAGTTCATATTCGCAGGAACTCATGCTTCTGCCCTCAGTGCTGTATGGACATGATCCCATTCAATGCCCTGACAGCGCTCCTACTCCATGTTCTCACCTTTCTGAGTGCAGGCCACAAGGATGATGGCACCCTGCAGCAGTCCGCATACTGTGCTGGGGGCCCATCCTTTCCATAGCCAAGTAGGTAATGCGTCCATTTTATTTCCAAACCCAGTAGTTTTCTCTGGTCAGGGCAATGCTCACGTTATCACAATGAAGATCTAGAAGAACTTCATTCACAATGCTAAAAGGTGTACTTCAGGGAGGGACACAGCTACCTTCTATCTTTTCTAGTCTGCAAAAACAATGAAGCTACAATTCCCTTTCCAACAGGGCTGCGGTGTGCAAGCTCACAATTATGCACCTCACTCAGTACTACTGCTATGATTAACTGCCTGTGTCCTCAATTCTTAGTTTGGTACTTTATGTGCCATCTAGACACAAAACTCTGTCTCTCGCCATACTTCCTCACCTGGCTACCAACTAATTTCATAAGAAAGGCCACTTAAGGTCCCCAGCTGTCTGTGCTTGTGCCATATACACAAACTAGAAAAAAAAATGGGAAGAAAATTTCATTAAAAAAGCTCCATTGGTTCAGACATTTCATGAAATATTAAAAGATGTTTTCATAAGACAGATATAATAGAAGAAGAAACTGTAGTCTCCAACCACTCAATATGCTGGCACTTCAGCACAGAGGCTAAGGTTTTGGACTCTAGAGTGAGACAGCTCTGAGGTGGAATCTCAGCTCCACTGCCTCCTACATGATTGACCTTAGTTTCCTCATTTGTGAAATGAAGATAATAAATATTACCCACCTCATAAATGGCATGGCAATACAGGATAGTGCAATGTGTCAGAAAGCAAGCAAATCAAGGAAGGGAAGGAATTGAGCACATTTTCCTTAGCTCTCAGGCAAGTATGTTCACACATATGCACATTTTACAAATGAGGAAACCAGACTCATGAATTTGTCCAAGGTCACACAGAGCAGGAATCCAAACCTAAGCCAGCCAACTCCAAAGCCTACCTCCTCATACTATATGAGGCTATAAAAGTAGTCAAGAAGGTCAAAGGCTGAAGAAACGTCAAAAAGAACAAAGATGGAGGAGAGGACATTGTGTCAGGTGAAGAAGTGAATAAAAACTTGTTTGTGGGGACTTCCCTGGTAGCACAGTGGTTAAGAATCTTCCTCCCAATGCAGGGGACATGGGTTCAAGCCCTGGTCCGGGAAGATCCCACATGCTGCGAAGCAACTAAGCCCGTGTGCCACAACTGCTGAGCCTGCACTCTAGAGCGCACGAGCCACAACTACTGAAGCCCACGAGCCACACTACTGAAGCCCATGCGCCTAGAGCCCATGCTCCGCAACAAGAGAAGCCACTGCAACAAAGAGGAGCCCCCGCTCTCAGCAACTAGAGAAAGCCCGCGCAGCAACAAAGACCCAATGCAGCCAAAAATAAATAAATAAAAAATAAATAAATTTATTTATTAAAAAGAAAACTTGTTTGTGTAATTTCAATGGCAAAGAGGAAGACAAAGTCAGGAGAGTAGCTTGAGGAAAAACAGAGTCAAGGGAAGGCTTTTTTGTAAGGCTAGGAAAGCTTTGAAAATGATAGAAGAAAATATGCCACTAACACAAGAAGGTAAAATTGAAGATACTGAAAGAGGGAGATGGCTGATGCAATTAGTTCCTAGAGTAGGCAGAAAAGGATGAAATAAGACCACAGATGGGGATGCTTCCCTTGACAAGGAAGTGGGACATATTAGAGCAGTGGTCCCCAACCCTTTTGGCACCACGGGCTGGTTTCATGGAAGACAATTTTTCCACGACGCGTTCGGGGGGATGTTCAGGCGGTAACGCCAGGGATGGGGGGCGATGGAAGGCGGCAGATGAAGCTTCGCTGGTTCGCCCGCCGCTCACCTCCTACTGTGTGGCCTGGTTCCTAACAGGCCGAGGACTGGTACCAGTCTGCGGCCCAGGGCTTTGGGACCCCTGTGTTAGAGGAATCAAAGAAGGGATGATGGAAGAGCATTAAAGGAGCTAACATAGCTTCATTCATGATAAAGGGAACACAGACTGTTCTGGAAATTTTGATAGTGATTAGGACTTGGATCTTTAGCTAAGCCAGAAATGTGTATGGATACAACCCTGTGCCCACCCATACAACTAACTGAATGGACACATTTCTGCATATTAGAGGAACACTGGTCAGCGTTCTAACCAATTTATCTGACCCTTTAAAGATTAGTTGTCTCCTGTATATCAAATAGCCAACTTCTTTTTTCCTTTATTTTTATCAAATGATTCACATTCTCATCTCAATTCAACAATATTACTGAGCATTTATTATGCATTAGACACTTCAGGGGAGACAACAATCAACAGCACACGGTCCTTGCACTCAAAGCATTATGAGCACTATAATCACTGCCTTTTGGGTAAGAATCCTAGGAACCCTTCTTCTGGTTAAGTTTTATTTATTAAGTCCTAGGAAATTTACCACAAAAGGAAAACTCAGGATAATGCCTCTGACCCTCTCCTCAGGAGTCTGCCAGAACACTCAATAATATATAGTATGACATTAATTATCAAGAGAAAAACAGTATTCAACAAGCCTACTGATTACAATTAGAAAATTTCTACCAAGTAGGACTCAGAGTTGACTCAAGGGCTATAACAACTATTTCTCTGACTCACTAAGTGATCTTAGAAAATGATCTCTTGAGTTCTTTCCTTTATAAAAAAGGATATCATGTATAACATTCTTTAAAAGTCTAGGCTCTGCCAGTTTTAATCTCAAAAGAAGGAACACTAACAGGAATTCAAGTAAATTTAGATCATTTTACTTTTTAAAAATGCATTAAAAAATAGAGCTGATACTGACTTACATTACATACAGGGTAAAGACAATGAACAGGAAATGAGAACTTAAGAAGCTAATTAAAGGCAACAAATTAGCTTATTCTTCATCTAACTCAAAAGAATACATAAAGGTATAGGAAAAATATAAATGGGTGTAATTTTGCTCTCCTCTGAAAAATGGCTACAGCATATTTCCAATCTATTAATATGAGATGAACTTTCTAATCATTCCATTAAAAAACCAAATTCACTACGTGTAAAAACTTCGTTGAACCGTTAAAAATGCCATCAAGATAAAAGTTTAAGTAAGCCACAGACAGTAACCACTTAAGAAGTGTTCAATGTACATTATAGAGGTCAGAGGAGAAGGATAAATCATTTGCTCATATTATACTATAGAAAATTATTTAATTTGAATAGCTGATACTTTAAAATACTTGCAAGGCACAAGAGAAATAAATCAGTGCAAAACAGGTCAAAACAAATTATTTGAAAGCATACAGAAAACATTTTGAGTAGAAACAATGTTTTCTACGAGGGCAAATGACACTTAGAAAATAAAAAACTAAGGAATACTATAATTAGAAACACTTTATACAGTTGGATTTTTAACTTAAGAAAAATCTAAAATAGTATATCCAATCACTTTTTAAAAAGGCCATAAGAACATAAACATAGTTAAAATAACAGATCTCAAAACCCCAAAATAACAAACTCCTGTTCTACATTACAGTTAGTTAATGTAAAGAGTTTGTAATGAAATCTCTTGTTTATGGACCATTATGGATCTGCCCCAAATCTTCAGGACATCTTCTCCACATTTTGAACAGAAAATTTCTGTTCAATAAATGCCACCATTAAGATAGAAAAAAGGCAAGTAACAGATAGGAGGAAGATATATGTAGTACATGTACTGGATAAAGGACTTAATTAGCAGAAGACAGAAATAATTCCTCCAAATTAACAGTAATAATAAAAAAGATTTAATAGGAACTTCGCAAGGAAGGATACCACAGCCAATAAAGGTATGAATTGATGCTCAACCCCATTAGTCATCATGGATGCAAATTAAAACCACTATGCAATGCTATTTTACATACATCAGAATGACGAATATGAAAAAGACAAATACTATCAAGTGTTGGTGAGAATGCAGAGCAACTTAGTATCCAATGTAAATTGGTACAACCATATTGGAAAACTTTTTGACAGTAACTACTAAGATAAATGTACATGCTTTAAATTAAACAGAGGCCATCTAACTGAGGTGCCCTTAATGCTCTGGTAGACTGTAAGCAAACCAAAACCTAAGCCTGTAATGCCTCAAGGTTAAAAATCGAAACCTAAGGACAGCCAATCATAAATAGCCAATTAGCCTTTCCCAACTAAAGCAACTGCTTAAGCTACAGCCAATCAATATTTCCTTGCTTTGCTTCCTCCTCCTTTGCATAAAAGGCTTCCCCTAAGCTCCTATCAGTAGAGCTTTTCTTACCACTTCTGCTTTGGTGCTGCCTGATTTAGATCAATTTTTGCTCAAAAAGACTATCAAAAAAAAATTTTTTTTTTTTTTTTTTTTTGCGGTACACGGGCCTCTCACTGTTGTGGCCTCTCCCGTTGCGGAGCACAGGCTCCGGACACGCAGGCTCAGCAGCCATGGCTCACGGGCCCAGCCGCTCTGCGTCATGCGGGATCTTCCCGGACCGGGGAACGAACCCGTGTCCCCTGCATCGGCAGGCGGACTCTCAACCACTGTGCCACCAAGGAAGCCCTATCAAAATTCTTAATATGCTTTAGTGTATCTTTTAACAACATGTGATGACTTTGCAGTACTACTCCTGGGTATATACAGAAATCCATATCTTTGTTAACAAAAGACACAGACAAAATGTTCATAGCAGAATTATTTCTAACAGTAAAAACCTACAAACAACCCCAAATGTCCACAAACAGTAGAAATAAATAAATAAAATGTGATATATCACACAATGGAATAACTTAAAGCAATGAAACCAAACCACTGCTACATACAACATTGGTGAACCTCACAAATACAATGCTGAGCAAAAGACAGACAGAAAACTATGATTTTATATATAACTCAAAAACAAAATCTATGGTGTTAAAAATCAGTATATGGTTAGCCTAGGGAGAGGTAGTGACTGGGATGGGACTCAATAAGACATATCGAGTGCCTAATTTATTCTGGGTGTTCATTATGTTTATGTTGTAAAAAGTTTTCAGCTATACATTATAACTTTCCTGTACTTCAGAAAAAATGAATTCTTAAAATACATACACACTCAGAAAAAATTCACTGAATTCAAGCTCTTTAGCTTAACATAAGGCTCCTCACAGTCTGGTTCCAATCATCTTTTTGGCCGTATTTTCTGACACTTTACTCCTTGTTCCCAGCTCTGCATTCTCCTAACATTTGTCCTTTGAGTATGTGCTTTGTTCTGTCTGATATACCCTTTGCCACTTGACAACTCATTCCCATCTTTTATTCTCTGCTCAGAGGTCTCCTCTGTGAAGCCTTTAAGACTCCTTCCACCATTTTCTGGACACCCACAATAATTTGTGCAAGCCTCTAGCTTAGTAGCACTTAACCGTATTTTGTTTACGTGTCTATTCCACTGGATTGTGAACTCCCTCTGAGAACAGCTACTGAATTTTCACTTTTGAAACTCAGTGGCAGCACAGCACCTTACGCATTCATTCATCATACCTACCATGTGAAAAGCTCTGTGACAGGTGTCTGGAAATACAGGAGTAAGCAAGCTTCTCAGCAGCTTATAGTCTGCTACAGATGGCACTCAATAAAGCAAAAAGACAGGAGCAGTAGAGAGAAAAGGACACATAATGGGGACAGGGACAAGCAGGTAGAGGTCTTTATGGAATAACACTGTCATTTCTATGGTGTTCAACACTGCCACTAAATACCTGAAGCTTTGTTGTGCTGTTTTAAGGCTTAAAAGGGAACTATTTCTTAGCATTTGTCCTTGGGATTGAATGAAATTAAGTAGAAGGTAGAATTTAAGCCACAGTAAATCACATCATCTGTTATTTTAAAACCAAGCGGCATAAGCCCCTGTTATATCCTGTCTGTTAAACAGGTCTTTGATTTTTTTAACTAGTTTATATCAACTGTAGTTAAGAGTTATGTTTTGCTATGAATTGTGAATATTTTTCTAAATAATCATCTTATACATTATGTACTTATATCTATAAATCTTTTCCAGAAATGTTCAGATTGACCACAAACACAATAGAAACACTAAATACCTAAACGAGTTGGTCTACTTCACCGAATACTGCAGCTTCACAGACATATTTTTGTTTTTAAATATTTTTTCACCATTCTGGAGGGTCATATTGTTTTAAAGAAATGGGCACTAATATTTCTTTTCCCTTATAAAAGGCTTAGAACCAGTCCAAGAGTGCTTTCTGCAACCTTAAGATTTTTCCGGTAATTTCTTAAAAGCATTAACAATTAAAAAAAATATATAAAGACAGTATCTAAAGATGCAGGTACTCCTGTTTGATGATATCCTAAATGTTCATGATAGCACTTAAGGGTCACTAAGCTCCATCAGTGGACTGGAAACTGTTTTCTCTTCCTGTCTACATAAATTGATGCATTTTCCCCTTAAGGTTTATTGTACTCTTTCCCAAAGGAACAATGCATCCATCAACACTGCCATTCAGTTACTCTTATTAATAGCAATTAACTGCACAGTGTAATAGGTACCTTCAGCAAATATAATGCCCACTTCTACAGGTCAAACTGTTTTTTAAACATGATTGGGCATATCATTTTATTTTTTAAATAATTAGCTTTACTGAGATGTAATTTACATATGATAAAATTCACTCATTTTAAGTGCATAGGTCCATAAATTTTCATAGATGTATACAGTTGTACAACTACCCCACAATCAAGATATAGAACATTTCCATCACCCCAAAGAGTTCTACTTCCCGCAGTTCTATCCCTGGGCAGCTGATTTGTTTTCTGGGCCTACAGTTTTGCCTTTTCCAGAATTTCATAAAAATAAAATCACACAGTAGGTAATCCTTGTGTCTGCCTTCTTTCACTTGGCATAATGCTTCTGAGATTCATCCAAGCTGTTTAATGTATCAGCTCATCCTTTCTTATAGCTGAGTATAATATTCTACTGTATGAATATATCACAATCTGTTTACTCATTCAATACTTAATAGGGATCGGATTGTTTCCAGTTTGGGGCTATTATAAAGTTACTATGGACATGTGAGTACAAGCACCTGTGTGGACAAAAGTTTACATTTTTCTTGGGTAAATCCCTAGAAGTGGGATTGTTGGATCTTACAGTAAGTGTACATTTAACTTTATAAGAAACTGCCAAACTGCTTTCCTGCCAGCAATATGCAAGTTGTAAGTGCTACACATCTTTACCAACATTTGGTGTTGGTACTGTCAACCTTTTAAATCTCAGCCACTCTAACGGATGCACAGCAACATCTCACTGTGGTTTTAATTTGCCTTTTCCTAAAGATTAAAGATCTTGAGCATTTTTTCATGTGATTCCTGGCCATTCATGTATCTTCTTCGGTGACATGTCTAGATTTCCCATTTTTAGTTGTGCTGTTTACATTCTTATATTGTATATGTGGTGGATTAAAGTCCTGTTATCAGATACATGTTTTACAAGTACTTCCTCCCAATCTGCTGCTTCCTCATTTTTCTGATAGTGTCTTTCAAAGAGGAAAAGTGTTTAATTATAATAAAGATTTATCAATTTTTTTCTTCTGCAGTTCCAGCTTTTTGCATTAAAAAGAAAATCTTAGCTAGCCCAAGGTCACCAAGATTTTCTCCTATGTTTTCCTCTAGAGTGGTATAGTTTTAGTGCTTACATTTAAGTTCATAATACATTTTGAATTGCATATAGTGTGAAGGAGCTCAAAGCATGTCACCCCAAGATAACGCCATGTTGTCATATTGATTATTTTGAGTTAAAGGCACCTGGAAACAATAGGTGTAAGAAGGGCACTCTGACCCTCCTTTTCTTCCTGAAAGCAGGAGATACAACCCCCATGTGAAAGGTACCCTCCCTGTGCCAGGAGGAAGGAAGCCATTCTGATCACCAGAGATAGGGAATTTGGGGCCAAGAAATCTGTACAAACGAACCTTCTTAAATTAACCCTTATCTTCCTAGTTACTTCTTCACCATTTACTACTCCTAGCCAAAAGTTATTTGCCTTGTCAATTCTTAACAAATTTATTGTTTCTTTGTCTAAAAGGTATACAAGCTTCCTGCTCTGGTCATTCCTCAGGTTTTCATTCTCTCGCACAGACAGCCATGTACATGTAAAAATTTAATAAAATTTGTATACTCTTCTCCTGTTAATCTATGTCAGTTTGATTCTTAGGCCCAGCCAGAGAACCTAAGAGGATAGAGAATTTTTTCCTCTCCTACAAGGGCAAGGTAAGAGTCAATAACTTTTTTTTTCCTTGGATATGGATATCCAATTGTTGCAGAACCATTTGTTGAAAAGACTATCTTTTCCCCACTGAATTACCTTGGGAGTTCAGAGCAAGTATTACTCTAGTATTAATTTACGCCCACTACTAAAATGTAAATCTTCTGGCTGATGGGAATATGAACACTTCCCAGACCTGTGTGAGACCTGCTAACTGTTCAGACTATTGCTTTCCTGTGACTCTTTCCCTGCTCTTGTGGAGTTTTACCCATAACACGTACAGATCAATATTCTGGAAACTCCTGCAGGAAGAAAGCTGAGTCAATCTTAGGGCTCTCTTGTCTGTTTCCCTTCTCTCAGGAATCACATGTGCTGCCTGCATCGTCCAATGTCTACAAATACTTGTTTCATACGTTTTGTCCAGTTTTCTAGTTGTTTACAGCAAAACAATTCCTGCAGCAATTTTCTTGAATATCGGTCACTTTATTTTTAAATAGTACAGTATACAGGTAATTCTCAAAGCTTACAGAAAGATTAGTAATCTTTTAAGTTTAATTTCTCGTTTTAATACTTTGCTGCTCCTCTTTCTTAAAATCTATGCCCTGGTTATCTTTCTTAGTTTTCCTATTTTTCCTCCAATTTTTCAGTGCATGAATTCTTTATAGAGGCCTGTCATAGTCTTGTATGTTAACTTCTTCAAGTAAAAACTGAGTTTCATTTACTCTTCATGAAATGAGCATTTTAAAATAAAAAAATACATAAATCTCACATTAGTGATTAGAAAGAAGAAATCCCAAAAAATCTAATAAGAGTTTTCTAGTACTGGAAAAGCAAAGTATACACCCTCTCTCTAAGCCTTTAACACAGCAGGATATCCTACATCAATAACAAGAAAACACCTAAAAGACAAGTCAAAAGCAGCACTGGTTTCCCTGGCCATTTGCTCAGGACCACCTTCCTGGACACTAATTTGACTCATTGCTCTCTGCTCTTGTTTCTCTGCCTCTCTGGGCCGTGGACTTCATTCCCCAGCCCTCCTAAGGACTGGTGACCCATTTAAATTCCTTCCTTGGATTAGTATCCTTGCTGAGAGTTGAGGCAAGGGAGGTCGTCTCAACCGCTTCTAACCATGATTCCTTTGATTACTGACATCACTTGTAATTCTGGAAAAGAAATACTTCTCTCACTGGCCCTGAAGAACCTTCTGTACTTTGGCAAGCTTGCTAGTCTCATTACCAGAAAAGGGAGATTGAAACAGGAGAGCACTTCCTACAAGTCAACAACAAAAAAAAACTCAATTAAAAAATGAGCAAAGAACTTAAACATATCTCCAAAGAAAATATAAATGGCCAATCAGCATATGCAAAGATGTTTAATATCACCAACCATTAGGGAAATGAAAATTAAAACCACAATGAGGGAATTCCCTGGTGGTCCAGTGGTTAGGACTCCACGCTTTCACTGCCAAGGGCACGGGTTCAATCTCTGGTAAGGGAACTAAGATCCTGCAAGCCGCGTGGCGTGGCCAAAAAACAAAAACAAAAAAAACCCCACAATGAGCTATCACCCCCCAGCCATTAGGATGGCTTTTTTTTTTTTTTTTTAAAGACAGAAAATAACAAGTGTTGGCAAGGATGCAGAAAAACTGGAACCTCTGTGCACTGCTGTCAGTGGGAACATAATATGGTGCATCTGCTATGGAAAAGAGTGTGGAAGTCCTCAACACATTAAAAATAGAATTACCATGTGATGCAGCAATTCCACTTCTGAGTATGTATTCAAAGAATTAAAAGCAGATATTTGTAAACCCATGTTCATAGCAGCGATATTAACAAGACCTAAAAGGTAGAAGCAACCCAAATGCCCATCAACAGATGGATGGATAAATAAAATGTGGCATAAACACACAATGGAATATTATTGAGCCTTAAAAAAAATGAAATTCTGGTACCTGCTACAACATGGGTGAAACCTGAAACGTCATGGTTAAGTGAAATCAGCTAGTCACAATAGGAAAAATGCTGTATGATTCCACCTATGCAAGCTGTCCATTGTAGTCAAATCTACAGAAAAGGAAAGCAGAATGGTGGTTGCCAGAGACTGGGAGGAGAAGGAAATAGGGAGTTACTGTTTAATGGGTATAAAGTTTCAGTTATGCAAGTTGAAAATATTCTGGAGATTGATTGCACAACAACATGAATATACTTAACAATACTGAAATATATACTTTAAAATGGTTCGGATGTTAAGTTTTATGTTACATGTATTTGACCACAACACACACACACACACACACACACACACACACGAGAATACTGCAATGGGAGTCTTTGGTTAAGGTTTCTCTAATACAGGCTACCCATCAGGGCGTTTAAATAGCCCATTAGTTTACATGGATTGCTTGGCACCATGAACAACCTACACCAAAAGAATGATTAAAAGGAGATTTGATGAATTCCAACCCACAGCATTATTTAAAAAAAGAAAAAAAAAGTATATTGGAACTTAGGAGGGAAATCTAAGAAAGGACATTAGAAGCCATAAAGTAAGGTACTACGAAAATTCCATCAGTTGTAAAGATGGAACTTCTTTACAACTTCCCCATATTTGTCAGTTTTTTTAGCCCGTATGTTATCCTATAGTGACTGGCAGTTAAAAATCTAAAGAAAGGATTAAAGAAAAACTGTATGTTTTTATTTAATGATAAGCAAGTATGTTGAAAAGATTAGGTCCTTCCTGATGGACAATCCTAGAGAGAAAGGAACCCCTAAGACATGGAGTAGATGGTTGCAACTTCAAACATCAATACAGACTAGATCATTGGGACCTGCAGAAGGAAGACAGGAATCCCTGAAGAGTCCACAGGGTCAGGAGCAATCCTTGAGGTTTACTGACACAAGTGTTAGAATCTTCTTTAAAAGTTGTTCAAACATGTGATCTGCAAACCTGTCACTGAAGCACTAACAACTGTCTTCTCCTTCAGGATTGTTCCTTGGCGTGTGTTTCTGGCTGACATAATTAAAAGAAGTCCTATTTCTAAGTCTCTGTCAGGGAAGCCTCAGTGGGAATTTCTGATCCCCACATCATGTTACTCCCAGCAGATACTAATACTGTGGAGCCACATTCATTCAACAGAGCAGGTCAACTGAATAAAAATGAAAATCGGTCATTCCAGTGAGGGTGCTTATGCTGATCCTAGCTGTGATGGGTGGCTTGCCAAGTACCCTCTTCTGAATGCAGAATAAACATATTGCCAGAGAAATGGGAGGAAAACTGGAAGACCATCTGAGTCCTATCCCTCAGTTTTGGGGTAGGCCAGTGGTTTTAAAATAATATGGTTAGTTGCTTATCTGTACTGCTTTTTTTTTTTATTCAATATATAGCCTATGAGGTAATGTGCTGCATGACTATTTTCAAATGAAATTGCTAAGTGCATACTTAACCCTATTGCTGAAAAAACAAACAAACAAACAAACAGGAATGCTGGTTTCTATATTGCTCTGAAAACAAGAGAACCAACTTTCAAGTCAGAATCCTTGAAATATAAAATGGTTATCTACATTTATGCAAACATTCTTGAAAGCTGTTAACAGTAACATTACTTTTGTGAGTTAGGGAAATATATGGCTGGTCTACTTACTCTAATTTATGCCTATCCTTGAAAGTTAATAGAATTCCAATACTAAATAAGATCCTAAGAGACAAATTAATATTCCCTTAAGAATGAGGAAATGTTTTCATCTTCACAGGTAAGATTTAATTTAAATTTTTTGTCAGTAAGTTACCTGACAACTGAAATGCTATAACTATACCTGTAAATTGAAAAATACTACCAGATAAAGAGAAACCACCTTTTCTTTCCAGTAAAAGGAAACATACATTTTCTTTCCTTTGTCTAGACGTCTAAAGTACCCCAAGTTTCACAGTCACATGATAGTTCCATGAATGTCAGTATCCAATATGCACTCATTTACACAAAAACAGCTTTTCTTCTGCTGTTACCAGTTGAGTCATGTTGAAGAAAGATCAAAGTGTACCTAACACTGAGAAACACTGCTTAGGACTTGGCTATGGCTGTAGATGGAGCCTCTTGTTAGTTTAGAAAGGATCACTTTCGTATTAAACCTACTGCTAAAAAGACCATATACTGATGTGTTGCACATTAAATAGAACTTACAGACTAATGTCACAACTGCAATATATTATAAGGTGACTGTTCTCCATTGATCCAACCCTTCTAATAAAAACACCCCTGAACATTTCTCCCTCAAGACAAGGAGGACTACTGGAGATGAAGCATGCTTATGAAGTCCTTCTCTGTTACAGTCAAAAAGACCTAAAAACAGCTTAGCTTTGTTATCAATATCCAGCAGGTAGACAAGGCATTTGGGTTTAGGTAAAGGTTTTGTGGAACTACTTTCTGGAGCTCAACTGAGTTCAGAAAAAAACTGTGCAGTGGGCTATGTCACCATCACGGAGCTCTGACACCCCTCAGAGGCTTCCCTATATCACAAGAATTCACCACTCTCATGGCGGAAACAATCTATACATTACCTTCAACTGCTCTAGGGCAAAAGATGAACCATCTTGCTGTAAATTTTCAATAATCTGTTCCACAGTATTGGCTGAGAACCAACTATGAAAAAAAGGGAAACATAAGATTTCAACAATGTGTAAGTGATTTCTTCTTTCCATGATAGCAATGAGTCTAAACACAGGCTTCCCCTAAACCCTATTTCAAGAATGAAAAAATTTCCAACCTATATTACAGGATGATGAAATAGAACATTGTTTCTCTGGGTATTTGCAGTCTACCTTCACTAATGGGAAATAAAGCCTACATTTTCTCTTCTGCTTTCTTGCATCTATCATACATAAGTAAATTATGTCTTAACTGTCAAAAACTGATGCTTCTAAAACGTAATGATAGTTGCCTTATTTTCCAACAGTTTTCCTCCTCTTGTGTTTAAGTCAGTCTGTCAGTCTCTCAAATCATTGCACAAAACCTTTTGCTGGGGCTTCCCTGGTGGCGCAGTGGTTGAGAGTCCGCCTGCCGATGCAGGGGACACAGGTTCGTGTCCCGGTCCGGGAAGATCCCACAGGCCGCGGAGCAGCTGGGCCCATGAGCCATGGCCGCTGAGCCTGCGCCCGTCCGGAGCCTGTGCTCCGCAACGGGAGAGGCCACAGCAGGGAGAGGCCCGCATAACGCAAAACAAAAAAACAACCTTTTGTTGATCAGCTTGATAAGACCTTCAGAGAAGATGACTTTACAATGATAAAAGATAAGTTAATTCAATTGTTATTTTCTACACTCTCTTCCCCATTAAAGAAATGTTTTGCACTAAAATGAATCAGCATGATAGATTACTTAAATTTAATGAGTTTATTTCCCCCTGAAGGAGTGGGCAGGAAGCTACTTTCAAAGGTAACTAAAAAAAACACTGCGTTATCTGATCTCAGAATTTGGTGCATTATCAAACACAGCACAATTACAGTGTTACTAGTAAATTCGATTTAATATAGTCTTTCCAAAGGAACAGATATAATTCACACCTCTTTTAAGTACCTGTTTATTTTGTCCATGTGTTCCTCAAGTATAAAAGACTTGTCTTGATCAATCTTGGACTGTTTGAAAATAAAAATCTTTAATTTGATGCAACTCAAATCTTAAAAATTCTTAAAATTTTCACCATATTTAATGATATATTTTGTGGCAGATTGCAACTTTCACTCAAATTACATCCAGTCTCATAAATAACTACTACCATATGTTCAAAATTCAGACACTATGTATTATTCCAGAATAGCTCGTAAAACTATCAACAGCAAAAAATGTTCTTGTATTTTTATTTGTATGCCATTATATATTATTATGTCATCATTAAAGTGTGTCAATGAATTTAAGGATTTCAAGGGACCTGAGAAGTCATCCTGCCCCAATCTCTGTCTGATATAGAAATCCCTACCACATCCCCGATATCCCCGCAGCACTGACCTCCAGGGGAAAAAAAAACACTACAATGTGTAAGCGATTTCTTCTTTCCATGATAGCAATGAGTCTAAACACAGGCTTATATCCCCGATATCCCCACAGCACTGACGTCCAGGGGAAAAAAAACACTACCTAAGAACTCATAAGTGCTTGAACAACTATAATTAGGATTAAAAAAAAATTTTTTTTGAACCAAAAATCAGCCCTCTCGTGTTTATAGTTCTAGTTAATCCCCCTTGAGTTAATCTTTTCTCACACAGTGCAGTTTTGAGTCCCCTCACAATCCAGGTCCTTCTTATGTACAAATTCCAGTTTATCAAGGTCATTCTTAAAGTGTGGTGCATGTACCTTAGCTGCAGACGTGGCTGAATCATAGCAAAGAACAACAAGGTTCCGCATACCCTTGTTTTGGATACAATGCTTTAAATAACAGGACTAACTCTAGGTTAGTTTGGGGGCAGTCCTATTACGCTGTGATTTACACTGGGCAGTTAAAACTTTTTTTAAAACTGGTGCCATTGTAGGCTACATTTCTCCCATCCTGTACTTATGAATTTGGTACCCTGGACTGAAATACAATTATCTCTATTGTGATACTGTGATTTAAAATTAAAAATATGTATTTGGTCTTCGTCCATATATTTGGCCTTTTGTTCCAGGCTCACAGCTCCCAAAAACCCATGAAAATCCCTAAGTAGATCACCTTTTGTTATAATATATGGTCTTTGTCTTCGGTTCCTGAAATAAAGGTGAAATGGCTGTCTTTTGTTATTCACAACAAGCCCCTTTCAATCACACCTTTGTTTATGTTACTGAGGTGACTATAGGAAAGCCCTAAGGATGGAGGCTGGTTGCCAGGGGAACCAACCAAGGGAAGTTGCAGTGCCATACTCCACTATCTAATCCCACACCTCCCCCATCTCCACCTCCAGTGAGAGGAAAAGCGCTGGAGATTGAGTTCGATCACCAATGTCAATGATTTAATCAATCATGCCTACATAATGAAGCTGTCATAAAAACTCCAAAGGATGGGGTTTGGAGAGTTTCTAGGTTGATGAACATGCAGGGAGAGTGAGTGGCTCACCCCAACTTCATGGGGACAGAAGCTCCTGGGCTTGAGGCCCCTCTGGACCTCACCCTATGTATCTCTTCATCAAGCTGTGCATTCATATCCTTCATAATAAACCAATAAATGTTAAGTGTTTCCCTGAGATCTGTGAGTCATTCTAGCAAATTATCAAACCCAAGGAGGGGGTCATGAGAACCCCAATTTATTGCCAGTCAGTGAGAAGTACAGGTGACAACCTGGGATTTGTGACTGGTGTGTAAAGTAGGGTCCAACTTGTGGGACTGGGCCCGTTAAGTTGTGGGATCTGATGCGTACCTCAGGTAGACAGTGTCAGCATTGAAAGGAATCATAAGACACCCAGCTTGTGTCGTGGAGAACTGCCTGATGTGTGGAAAACCAACACGTCTGGAGTCAGGAGTGTTGTGAATGTGGTAGTAGTGAGAAGGAAAGGAAAACACATGGAGGGTTTCCCAACACATCTATCAAATTTCACATTTTTACTATTAAACAGATCACTCTGAACTTGGTTTTTTTTTCACAAACATGTTTACCTTAGTTTCAAATCAGTCTGATCAAAACACCATCAACGTTCTCATCCAAATCACTGAGGAAAACACTGACTAAGAGAAGGCCAAGACGGCTTCACTTACAGCCTAATACCCAAACATTTAACAGAACTCCTTGGGAAGGCGCTTCAACCCCCCACACGCTATAATCCATCCCACGTTTACCCAATTTGACAACATAAGAGACTGTCAGATGCTTTGACAAAATCTGATGAAATGCTCACATGCTCTGTATTCATATTCATACACTAACTATTCAGGGCCCATGAATCTGTACTCATGTTCTTCTGTTCTGGGTAATTTTGTCAGGGGGCGGTTACCATTTCTCTAAATATTTCCTCGCCTCTGTTACAAATTCCTAACAGGTTTGGACCTCCTGGAATAATACCAAGTTTTCTTTTCTCTCCACTTTCCACCTTATTATCCTCTTAGAGTCTTCCTCATCCATCAATTTTAATCTAAGCTGTTATGAGGTTTTCCCCCATTTCGCTGTCACATTTTAAATTTCTTTTTATTCTTTAACTATTTCTCTTCGTAACATCTGTTCTTATTTCACAGATGAAATATTTTCCTCTTATCTGAAGATAAAAAAAAACAACCAAACCTATAATTGTTAGGGTTCCTTCTTCTCCTTGCATTGCCTACTTCCTTCAAGTACATTTTTTATTTTAGCCAATCTCCGGTTTTTAATGCCTGGCAATCCTTGTTATTCTATGTGAAGCACTAAGATTAGGAAGCTTTGTGTGTAATGTCAATTGCAGTTATGGGACTATCAATTGTCTGATGCATTATGAGATGATCAGACCTGGATGTTTTTTTCAGAGGGGTGCTCGAATGTCAATAGTTACAGGTTTTCTTTTGCTTCTAATGAACTGCTTGGGAGTAGAATGGTGCTACTGACTAAATGTTTGTGCCCCCACAAAATTCATGTTGAAATCTTAATCCCAATGTGATAGTATCTAGGGGTGAGGCCTTTGGGAGGTAATTAAGTCAAAAGGATGGAGCCCTCAGGATGGGATTAGCGCCCTTATAAGCAGAGACCTGAGAGAGCTCACTTTCTCTCTCTGCTATGTGAGGACACAGCAGGAAGGCATTCATCTGCAAAACAGGAAGAGGTTCCTCACCAGGAACCTAATAGGCTGGCACCTTGATCTTGGACCTTCCAGCCTCCAGAACTGTGAGAAATTTCTGCTGTTTAAGCCACCAAGTCTACGGTATTTTTGTTATGGCTGCCCAAACTTAGATAGATGGTACGTAAGAGTTCTGGAAACCAACTAGGAAAAGAGGCCAAAATTCTTCCCATTTAATATGTTCTGCCTCTTTTCAGTAGAGCACCTCACCTATCCCTGCCCTTAGCCAGCGAGGCCTGTCAAAGGGAGCTGGTACCCTACAAAGAGTCTACAGAAAGAACTGGCTTACTTCTTATTGACTTCCCCCACTGAGTTCAGTGTTCTCAGGTCTATAGTAGTTGCCCTCATCATTCCACTTTCAAGCTTCCAAAATCCTGACATCTTATGCCTGCCACTGTCTCCTTTTCTGTTCTATTTCTCTTTGTGGATTCCTGCCTTTCTTATTCCTTTACCACAATTTTAGTGGGGTTTCAGGAGGGAGCATACATGGCATCTATCACGTTTAACTAGAAGTCATGTAGCATTTTTATAGATTCTTGGCTCTTAAAAGAGAATTTAAGTTAGACAACAAAAGGAATTAAAAGAAACCACTGCATTGTATGTTATTATCATATTTCGATATAGACCAGAGTTTCACTTTAGCAGCTCCACAAATAGCATCAACACTGAACCTCCATTACATAAATGTCACAGTGTGTTGTAAAAAGCCCTTGCAAGGGCCAATCACAAGGCTATGCACTGAAATTCACCGGAAATGAGAAAACAAGCTGTGTAGTTGCATGTAAAGAAGTCATCTTCTCAGATGGCCATCCTAATGATTGTGAAGCACTGATACTCCCAACAAGCTTTAAAGTAAATAAATCCCAGTACATTTATTTATATCCACAAACTATAATATTCACCAACTGCTAATTTTTCAGTCACTTCCCCTTCCCCATGAATTAAAATCTGAGGTTAGAATACTGACAAGATTACCTTTGCATGGTAAGTTTCTAAGACTTCTGCAATATTTTCTTTTGAAGGAGATTTCAGGGCTAACAAATCTTCTTCTAACATGCCCAACTACAGGGGGGTAAAGGAAAACATTTAAAACACCACAGCAACACAGAATATTTTTTCTTTAGAAATCTTATATTCTTTTTAAAAATCCCTGTCTTAAAATTATGATACTGTCCCTTCAGCTGAGTCAATGAAGGCAATTTTCACTGAAGTTGAAGGCACACACATTCCCACAAAGTAAATGCTGCCTTGCAAGGAATGGATAAAGATGAAAGAAATTGAAGAGGAGAAATAGAGACATTCATCTTTGTTTCCCTCTAGCTATTAAGCACTTGAAATGTAGTGTTACAACTAAAGATCCCAATTATAAATTTTATTTTAATTAATTTTAATGAAAATTGCCACATGTGACTAATGGCTACTATAGTCAATGCACAGGTCTATAATATAGCCACACTTAACTCTTGTATGGCTATTAACATAACTGACACCATCTTGGGCCCATACAGTTCCTCCTGCCCTTCCACTGACCCTACCCAGGACCGTACTGTGTGGTAAATCACTTCTCTGTCATCAAGGGCTTTGTATCAATAGTTAATAGACATCGTTTAATAATCATTAGGACCAAGTGGCCTCCATGCTCTGTTAGTCCCCAAACAATGATGAAGACTCTCGCTGACGTATGTATTCCCAGTGCCCAAGAGACGAGTTACCCATTCATAAACCCCAATTTAGGAATGCATGTCCTGTTTCCAAGCACACATCCCCATACCCGAAGGTCAACTATAAACTATCCCAGTGGCCCCTCAGCAGTGCAGGTGCAGTTGTGAATGCTGCCAGATCACTGTCCGCCCAATGCCACCCTGAGCATAAGTTACCCTCTAACAAACTGATCCACTGATTATATGGAGCCGCCTGCCTCATTTTTTGGTCTCAAGATACCTTCTCAGTTCGGTGGGTACTTTTCGTTCCCTCTGTCCTCCAACAGCTTTCCCCCTATATCCCTCATATACCTCTTCCTACACTCAGCCAAATGGACTTTTTACTGTTTCTAAAACACAGCTAATGTTTTCCTACCCCTATGGGGCTTGCTCATTAGCCTCCTCTATCCAGAAAAACTTCTCCCAATAATACTTATCTTAAGGCCCAGCTGAACTGCAACCTCTATGAGAAAGCTTCCAGTCCGTTATTATAAGTAAGCTCTTCCTTCAATGGATTCAATCCGTTGAATCCTTTCTTTGTATTCTGTTTGTACACTTACCATACTTTACTCTGTCAGATGGTACATATGGTTTTTTATCTTTTGTACCCACCTCTAGCCCCATTCCCAATGTGTATTATTCATTTCTGTTATCCACTACAGGCTCTGTAAATGGGAGGCTATGCACTGCATATATTACTGGGCAATCTGACTAAGAGAAGAAAGGGCTGTGGATCAGCTCTCTCCCCCATCCTTAACCAAATTCCACTATAATCAAGCGTGTCCCTCCAGAGCAAATAATGGAGTACCCATGTTTGCTTCCTGTTACAGCTCAAGGGAAGAATGAGACAGCCACCTACTCAATGTGACCAAGGATGCCTATAAAGATCTAAAAAAGAGAAATATCTGAAAATTCAGGCAAATGTGATGGAAGGCCCTCATAACAGTGTAAGGGGACAACTTTCAACTTTGTATACTTCATACATTTTAATAGCATTCCTTCCCCTATCACGTAACACCCCTCCCTCAAGATCAGAAATCCACTGGTTTCCTGGGAAACTGACTTTACTCCACAGTTCCAGGGATGGAGCACATTAGCTAGGATAGATTAGCCAGTGTATTCCACCCACCCATGTGGTTCAGGAACAAGCCAGTTCAATAAGACTGAGCTAACCCAGCTGAAGCAGAAAAATCCCAAATCTCTTGCTGGGAGTTCTAAGGCAAAACCACCTTGAACTGGGCCTTCTGTTACATTTAACACAATGACTTTCAACTGCTATGATAAAACTGCCGTCCTCAATGTGGAGATGGGAAAACTGGGGCTAAAGAGGATAAATTCAAGCTAAGATTTAAAACCAGGCTGTCCACTGCACATCCTTTGCCACTGTGCTATCCTGGGCTAAGAAAACTGACCGTGCTGTTTAAGAAAAATGTTTTAAGACCAAGGTAAGTAATATGTGTCCCTTACAACAGATACCCTTCAGAAGAGTTTTTAAGACCATATTTTACAAACTTTTAAATGCACTAGGGAAACTAACAAAAGAATCTTTCAAAAATATCTTTATAAAAGCCTATCTTTTTATACATAAATTCAGATTTTTATATATTAGACTTTCTTAAAATAGTATAAACAGACTATAATTATTCATTTAAAAATATTCACTGAAGGTACCAGGCAAAACAGCCCTGGATCCAGATATAATTATTTCCATTTTGCATATGAGGAAATGAGGATTGGAGAGCTTAAGCACCTTCCCCAGGGTCACACAGCTTTAAGGGTACATGTAGGGTTCAGACCCATGTAGACCAAAGCCTGTAATCTCAACCACTCATACTGCCTCCCCATGAGCTATTCCAAACAACACAAAATGCAATCATCCAAGTAATTACCTTTTCAGAATCTACAAAGTGTGTAGCAATTCCTGCTGCATACACATCTCTTCCTTTCAGCCTGAATCCTGTTAATGCAAGGAAGCACCCAAGTTTTCCTTGAAGTCGTGGCAAGAAATAACCTCCACCCACATCAGGGAATAGCCCTGTAATTAAAAACAAAAAGAGACAATGATTCAAATGAAAAAGATAAATTCAGCTCTCTTGAGATCAAAGAGCCATTTTTCTCTGGAGTCTGAATCTATAGTAAAAATATTATTACTATACCACAGTACTACAACGTACTATACAATGCAATCAATGTCACAAAAGACTTGCTATAAATTGTGCTAACTTAATTGGGGTACTTTTCAAATTTTTCATGTTTCATTTCTATAGAAGTCAATGACGGATATGACGGCACAATGTTCTGGATATAACTACTTGATAAATATTACTTAAATTACTCATCTCTACTACTACTTTTTAAGAGTCTCCAATGTAGGTAAAGACTGAAGCAATATTTTCTTTCCAAATGATAAGCACAGGAAAAAATATATGTAATCTAAGGCTATTATGTGATAAATTATTATTACCATTTAATCAATGTCCAAACCGTCAATTATCTAATATTCAAGATACTTAAAGTGATGTGATAACCATTAGTCCTACTAAATGAACAAGTTTATACCTAATTAAATCACTTGCACTTACTCTTTTCTTAACCATGAGTATTTTTTAAATTCCCTTACTCTCTCTACTGGCAACAACTAAAAATAGCATATATGCAAATACTTGCCAGTACACTACTTTTTGGTGTTTAAGAGCTCCTTAAACAATTGTGACCCTCTAGGTTTATAATCCACCTATCTGTTTGAAAATTGCTTCAATTAATTCAGATAAAAATACAAGCATTCAAATTCTTCCCAGTTCTACATGTCAAAAAGTTCCTAGGGGGCTTCACTGGTGGTGCAGTGGTTGAGAGTCCGCCTGCCAATGCAGGGGATGCGGGTTCATGCCCTGGTCTGGGAAGATCCCACATGCCGCAGAGCGGCTGGGCCCGTGAGCCATGGCCGCTGAGCCTGCGCGTCCGGAGCCTGTGCTCCACAACGGGAGAGGCCACAACAGGGAGAGGCCCGCATACCAGAAAAATAAATAAATAAATAAATTAATTAAAAAAAAAAAAACTAACACCTTTATCAGTCTTCAAGGCCCCTGACCACTTTTTCAATTACATCTCTTACTACTCACTCACTATACTCCAGCCACTCTGGTCGTCTTTCTGTTCCTCAATATCCATTCCTACCTGCTGCTGAACCTCAGGAGCACTCTGCCCAAGTGAAAACACTTCTGTGTGTTCCAGGGCCCCACATTCTCCCTCTTCGCCCTTTGCCTCAATGGCTGCTTCTTTCCAGTTCCCCTTACTGGCTCCACCTCCCTTGCTGGACCTGTGCCCACTGCTGTGCCTAGGCCTCATCTGAGGCTCTCCGATACCCCACACACGCATTTTCTTAGCTCTTACAGCTTTAGATAATATCTATATGCAGATCAGTCCCCGTTAGGGACGGAACTGTGTCCCAAATGGTGTCCCAAAATTCTTAAGCTGAAGTCCTAACCCCACAATGTGACAATTTGGAGAAAAGGACCTTTAAAGAGGTAATTAAGGTTAAATGAGGTTATAAGAGTGGGGGCCTTATCTAATAGGACTGGTGTCCTTGTAAGAGGAAGAGACACTGAGGGCACACACAAAGGAAAGGCCATGTGAGGACAGAGAGAAGGCAGCTGTCTACAAGCCAAGGACAGGGGCCTTGGGTGAAACCAAACCTGCCAATACCTTGATGTTGGACTTCCAGCTTCCAGGACTGGGAGAAATAAATGTTGTTTAAGCTACCCAGTCTTGGTATTTTGTTATGGCAGCCCTAGCAGACCAATACAGTCCCAAATCTGTCTATCTAGTTATGCCTTTTTCCCTTGAATACAAACTCTCAAATCTGCATTCTAGATTTAGCCACATAGATAATAAGCATCCCAGATATAACATGGCAAAAACACAACTCCTGATTCTCATCCCTCCAACCATACTGTTCCTTCCCTAATTGGCCTCATCCATCTAGTAGCACTACCTAAACACCTTGGAGTTATTCCTGATTCATTATATCAGCAAGCAAGTTAACTCCAAAACATTTTCTAAATCTATCCACTCTATTCCAACTCTATAGCTCCATATTACTCCAAGCTTAAAATTATCTCTCTCTAGACCTGTGCTATCCAATAGAATTTTCTATGATGATGAAAATGTTCTATAATCTATGCTGCCACTAACCAGATGTGGCTATTAAACACTTTGCAACTGAGGAACTGAATTTATTTAAATTTAATTTATATTAAATAGCCACCTGTGGTTAGTGGCTACAGTATCAGACAGCAGAGCTCTAGATTAATGTAATGACCTCCTAACAAGCCTCTCTACTCTTGCACCCCCTACAATCCATTATCCTTAAAGCAGCCAGAATGATGGCATTAAAATGTAAACCAGACCATGCCACTCCCTGCTTTAAACTCTCCCACAGTTTCCCATAATGTTTAGGTTTAAATCCAAACTCTTCACCAGAGGTCCCTGTGTACCTCTTGAAGAGCACAGTATAACACTCCTGCCCTGGATTCAGACAGTTGACTCTATTTGGTTTCTTCAACTGGTAAAGCTTTATTCTTGCTTTAGACTAACTTCTTAACACCACAGTATTCTGTTCTAAGATATTAATATAGCTGCTTCCCTCTTGTCATTCAAATCTCAACCTAAAGGACATCTCCTTGGAAAACCTCTTTAACCATCTAATCTAAAGTAGCCATCCAGAAGAATTACACTTTGGATAAGATGGAGTAAGAGGGACTAAATTTACTCTCCTACTTGAAATAACTATAGAAAATATACGAAATACCAGTTTTCAACAAACTGGACCATCAGGGAATAAAGGTAAGTGATCTCTGAATATCTGAAAACAAGTGAGGTAAACTCTACAAAAGCTCCAGCTTAAAGCCTTGAGAGAATGTCCAGGCCCAGAACAGCCCTTGATTTGAGGGGAATAAAGCTAAGAATCCAGGGAGACTGAGGCAGACAGAATTCCCAGAAGAGAGTACCAGAGAGGAGAGAGCTGCACAGAGAGAAAACTCTGGAGATCTGCAGTGTCTCCCTTAAGTCCTTAGCTTGGTACTGATCAGTACATGTGTATGAAGAAACTGCCTGAGGTTATGGAAAGAACCACAGGAAAGGATTATAGAGAACAGTACTGGGAACCTACACAGGGCTGAGAATAGTGCCTGTTCCCACCAATCAGACTGTGAGAACTCAGGATTCGTGGGGGCACTGAGTAGAAGGCAAAGAAGGGTCTCATTTCAGTAGTAGGAAATAATTAGCCCTAGCCTGAGCACTGCTCCAACCTGGCATCTAAAAATAATAATAATAATAAATTTTTAAAAAAACAACTAAAAGACCTGAAAGGAACAAACTGTTTCCAAGTAACATAACCTCATCCCAGAAGCAAGCTCAAGAATATTTATAAGAATATAGATCTTCCTCAATTTACATTGGGGTTACATCCTGATAAATCCATCACAAATCATAAGTTGAAAATACCATATGACAAAAATGCATTTAATACACCTAACTTCCAAACATCATAGCTCAGCCTAGCCTATCTTAAATGTGCTCAGAACACTTACATTAGCCTAAAGTTGGGCAAGATCATCTAACACAAGGCCTATTTTATAATAAAGTGTTGAATATCTCATACAATTTATTGACTTATGCTAAAAGTGAAAAACAAAAAGGTTCTAAGTATCAGTTATTTATCCTTGTGATTGTGTGGCTGCATAGGAGCTATGGCTCGCTGCCACTGCCCAGCATCACATGAGAGTATGGTACCGGATATGGCCGGCCAAAGAAAAGGTCAAAGTTCAAAGTACAGTTTCTACTACATGTATATTGCTTTTGCACCATTGTAAAATCGTAAAATCAAAAAAGTGTAAGTTGGGAACCATCTATACAAAAATATCCAGCACTCAACAAAGTAAAGCTTACAATGTCTAGAATCCAGTCAAAAATTACCAGGAATCTAAAAAAGCAAGAAATTGCTACCCATGATGACATGATAAAACAATCAATCAAAATTGATCCAGAACTGTTGCAGAGACGTGGAAAGACCCAGAGACTGTCATATGGAGTAAAGTAAGTCAGAAAGAGAAAAACAAATATCGTATATCAACACATATATGTGGAATCTAGAAAAATGGTATAGATGATCTTACTTGCAAAGCAGAAACAGAGACACAGATGTAGAGAACAAATGTATGGACACGAAGGGGGAAAAGGTGGGGGGGGGTGAATTGGGAGATTGGGATTGACATACACACTACTATGTATAAAATAGATAACTAATGAGAACCTACTGTATAGCACAGGGAATTCTACTCAGTGCTCTGTGGTGACCTAAATGGGCAGGAAATCCAAGCAAGAAGGGACATATGTATACATAAGGCTGATTCACTTTGCTGTACAGCGGAAATTGACACAGCAGTGTAAAGCAACTATACGCCAATAAAAAAAAAAAAAACGAAAGTGACAGCAAGGTGTGGGGAAGGCAGGGACCAACAGGCTCTCTCGAGCTCCTTCCTGGCCTTTGATCCTGGCGTTAGCAATCGTGCCTGTCACTCGTTTGTGCTCTTTGCCACCGATGTGTTTGAATAAAGTTTGAAATGTTGTAACATTATCTATAAAGACAAATAAAACAAAACAACAAAACAAAATGAGAAAAACTGACCCAGAACTGACATAAACATAAGAATTAGCAAACAAGGACATCAACACAGTTATAATAAACATATACCATATGTTCAAAAAGTTAAATAAAAGCAAATAAGAGGGGTTTCCCTGGTGGCACAGTGGTTAAGAATCTGCCTGCCAATGCAGGGGACACAGGTTCAAGCCCTGGCCTGGGAAGATTCACATGCCGTGGAGCAACAAAGCCCGTGAGCCACAACTACTGAGCCTGCACTCCAGAGCCCACACGCCACAAATTCTGAGCCCACATGCCACAACTACTGAAGCCCGTGTGCCTAGAGCCCGTGCTCCACAACAAGAGAAGCCCACACACCGCAATGAAGAGTAGCCTCCACTCTCCGCAACTAGAGAAAGCCGACGCGCAGCAACAAAGACCCAAACACAGCCAAAAATAAATCAATAAAATAAATAAAATTTAAAAAAGAAATAACAAATAATATATATTTTTAAAAAGACCCAAATGATACTACTATAGATGAAAACTAAGATGAATGTATAAGCTAAAAAATACATGAATGGGATTAAGGGCAGTTTTGACTTTGCAAAAGAAAGGATTAGTGAATTTGAAAACACATGAATAGCAAATATCTAGAATAAAAAAAAGAAATAAAAAAAATCAACAATACATGAGTGAGCTTAACAAAAGTTTAAATGGAGTTCCTGAAAAGGAAATGGGGGGACAGAAAAATATTTGAAGAAATAATGTCAAAATTTCCAAATCTGACAAAAACTATAAAACTAACTAGCCCAATAAACACAATCATAAGAAACAGGAAGAAAGCTACAGAAAGGTACGTCATAATCAAGGGATCAAGGCACACCAAAACAAGTGATCAGCAGAAAATCTTAAGAGCAGCCAGAGAAAAGAAAAAAGAAAAAAAAAAAAGACACTTATTTACAGAGGAACGAAGATAAGGATAAGAGCAGACTTCTCATGGAAAACAACATAAATGAGAAGATGGTGTAGCAAAATCTTTAAAGTACTGACATTTAAACATCAGAATAGAATTCTATACCTGGGTCTCATATCAATGACCTCAGGTTTCACCTTAGGAGACTAGAGAAAGGAGATAAAACTTCAAGTAAGTAGAAGGAAGTAATAAATATCAGAGCAGAAATCAATAAAACAGAAAACCAAAAAACTTCTTTTGAGATCAATAAAATTAATAAACCTCTAATTACAGTGATCAGAAAAAGAAAGAGAAGACAAATTACTAACATCAAGAATGAGAGGGTTTCCCTGGTGGCGCAGTGGTTGAGAGTCCACCTGCCGACGCAGGGGACATGGGTTCGTGCCCCGGTCCGGGAATATCCCACATACCGTGGAGTGGCTGGGCCAATAAGCCATGGCTGCTGAGCCTGCGCGTCGGGAGCCTGTGCTCCGCAACGGGAGAGGCCACAACAGTGAGAGGCCCGCATACCACAAAAAAAAAAAAAAAAAAACAGAATGAGAAAGGGACTTCCCTGGCTGTCCAGTGGTTAAAACTCTACGCTCCCAATGCAGGGGGCACGGGTTTGATCCCTGGTCAGGGAACTAAGATCCCAAATGCTGCATGGCATGACCAAAAAAAAAAAAGATGAGAGAGCCAGGTATTACTATAGATTCTACAGATACTAAAAAGATAATAAGGAAATGAACTTTATGCTAATAAATGGACAAACTCCTTAAAAGACCCAAATTACTAAAGTTTGTGCAAAAAACCCCAGATAACTTGAATAGCGTACATCTATTAAAGATTTTGAATTTGTAGTTAAAAACCTCTCCACAAAGAAAACTCTAGACCTAGATGGCTTCACTGGTGAATTCTACGAAACACATGAAAAAAAAGAATCAATTCTACCCGAACCTTTCCAGAAATGAACCCAGCATTACCCTGATACCAAAATGAAGCAAGCAAAATGATACCAAAATGATGTTACCAGAAAACTACAGACCAATATCCCTCATGAACATAGATGCAAAAATTCCAAAGAAAATTTTTGTGTATCAAACCCAACAACATATAAAAAGTAGGACACATCATACTAGAGTGAGATTTATTCCAGCAAAGCAGGGTTACTTTAATGTTAAAAAACCAATCAAAGTAATCCACCCTTAACAAACTAAAAAAGAAAAAACGATGATCATCTCAACACATGCTGAAAAAAATTACAAAATCCAAAGTCCATTCCTTATAAAACCCCTCAGAAATCTAGGAACAGAAGGAAAGTTCCTCATCCTGATAAGGGGCACCTATGAAAAACTTATACCTAATATCGTACTTAATTGGTGAAGGACTGAACGTTTTCCCCCTAAGATCCCAAACAAGGCAAGAAGGCCCACTCTCAACGTATCTGTTCAACATTGTATTGGAGGTTCTACCCAGTGGAATAAGGCAAGAAAAAATAAAAATAAAAAGTATCCAGATGGGAAAGAAAAAAGTAAAATGTACTTTATTTGTAAACAACATAATTATCTATTTAAAAAATCCAATTCAATCAACAAAAAATCTACTAGAACTAATAGGTGAGTTTATCAAGTTTGCAGGATACAAAGTACAAAACTCAATTATATTTCTATATACTGATAACTAACATCAGAACTAGATTTTAAAAATATCATTTATAATATCATTGAATAATATGAAATACTTAAGGAAAAATCTGACAAAAGATGTATAAGAAACTGAAAACTACAAAACATGGCTTAGGGAAATTAAAGAAAACCTAAATAAATGGAAAGATATACCTTGCTCACAGGTCTGAAGACTCAACATTGTTAAGATATCAATTCTCCCTCCCTAAATTGATAGATCCTAGACAATCCAAATAAAAATTCTAACAGGTGGGCTTCCCTGGTGGCGCAGTGGTTGAGAGTCCGCCTGCTGATGCAGGGGACACGGGTTCGTGCCCCGGTCTGGGAAGATCCCACATGCCACGGAGCGGCTGGGCCCGTGAGCCATGGCCGCTGAGCCTGCGCGTCCGGAGCCTGTGCTCCGCAATGGGAGAGGTCACAATAGCGAGAGGCCCGTGTACTGAAAAAAAAAAAAAAAAAATTCTAACAGGCCTTTTTGTTGAAACTTACAAAATCACGCTAAAATTCACATAGAAATACAAAGGATCTATAGAGCCAAAACAACTTGAAAGAAAAAAAAAAGAACAAAATTAGAGGATTATCATTACTTGATCAAGACTTACTATAAAGCAACAGTAATCAAGACAGTGTGGTGTTGGCACCAAGATCAGCACATACAAAGGTGCAAAGGCAATCAGTGGAGAAATAGTAGCTTTTTCCAAAAAATGATGTGGGAATGATTTTATCTCCCTATGCAAAATAATAAACTTTGATCTATACCTTTGATCCATACCTCTCACCACATACAAAAGTTAACTCAAAATGGAGCATAGATCTGAATGCAAGATATTTCCTCTAATAATCTTTCATCTAAAATTAAAGACATGTACAGCAGAAATTGACACAACATTGTAAATCAACTATACTTCAATAAGAATAAATAAAATAGACTACAGTGCGCTAGTGTCTCCAGTTTAAATATGCTTGCCTTTGTGTTTTCAGATATAAGTATGAGCTAATATAAACTTTTAGGTATCTTCCTATTATAATTTATTTTTAAAAGTTCTTTCATACAAGATTCCATCAATTCCTTCAATAACTGTAATCTGAAATGTATCAAAAGATGATAATTGTAAAAGTAATTATGAAAAATTTGGTTTTTTGTTTTTTACCTATTGCTGTTTCTGGCATTGCAAAAAGAGACTTTTCAGTAGCCACTCGGAATTGCCCATGAACTGAGAGACCAACTCCCTAGGGAAAAGGCAAAAAATTGTTTTAAAAATACTGCGGGGGTTAAAAAAAAAAAAAACAAAACCTCACATTCACAAACATTATAAACCAAGTAAATTATATCATATACAAAGATACATATAATATATATTATATATAATTCTTCATAAAGAATTTCTTTAAAGGAATTTCAGGAGATAGACAGGAGGGAAACCCTAAACCACACAATTTCAGAACTTTCTGGGTGAAAAGTACATGGGTACCCCTGATATCTGGAACAGATTTGTTTTAGCTAAAATGTTTTTGATTAGTATCCTGTGTTATGCTTCATGTCCTCTTCCCCAATTACCTCTTATTTCAAACTAGATGCAGCATTATAGAATACTGACTCTTCCCAGAACCACTGAGTATTCTTAGTGGAACCAATCATCAAAAAAGCATAACCAAGCTATTCTAGCAAATTTCAGTAGGCTTAAATAGAATATTAACACATTTTATTTATTCACATAGTTCATCAAATAAAATTAGCAACATCATTTTTCTCAGATACAACACTTAGTAACTATTTAACTCTTAAAAATCCATTACTAAACACAAGTTACAAAATAAAAAGATTTGGCTGAAAGTCTGTTTCTGACTTGTTGAATGTCACTGAAAATGACAAACTTAACAGTCATCTCTGAATCAACAGATATATTTGAATAAAATAAGAGGTATACATGTGATTACAAAGTATCCAAGTTTGTCTGTGCTCACATTGTGACATACATTTCCTATGTTATGTTTTTCACATTATTCAGAACTTCTATTAGATTGTTTAGTGCATGTAGCCTGTACAACACAGAGAACAAAGAAAACAAATAGCTGGAGAGAGAAAAACAGGCAAATGCACTACTCAAACTTGCCTTAAGCCCACACTTGCAGTTCAACTTTCAGGAAGACAAGCTATGTTGCATTTTTGTCTTTGGATTCCCATTTGTTCCCTGCACTTGTCTCTTAACTGCTCCCTTCTCTTTTCTGGATCTGTTTGGGTGAGTGCCTGCTTTTTTCAATTAAAAATGTCTCTTCACCACATTTTCAGTTAGAACCCAGACCCAGATTCTGTCATGATTCAGCATCACACAATAGCTGTCTTAGGCCTTTGGCCTCTAATAAATTCATCCCAATACTGCTGTGTGCTTTTTCCTAACACTGCTCTCCCTGATAGTCATTCCCATACTATCTTCTGGAACCCTCATTCCTTTGCAAAAGAACCACTAACAGCCCAAATTCTCTACAGAGGGCCCTCCCTACCCCCTAAATTCAAGAAAGAAAGAAATTTATAAGCTCTGTACTCTTTCATGTAGAAGCTATAGATCCCATATTCATTGATTCAGTTATTTTGTTTCAGTCATGGCTGATAAAATAATGAACAAAGTCAAAGACTTCAAAATTTTAGTAAGAAGTTATTAATGAAAAGCTTTCCAAATAAGAGGTCATTGACACCAGTACCATTAGAAGCCAATTTAAAATGCCTTTCAATTAAGATGAAATGAAGACCGGGAAAATTCAAGCCACCTGACTTGGAGATACTAAGGACATAAATACTGATCCACGTTGAAAGGGGTGTAGCACTCTCATGGCAGATTCATATCTAATTTTTGTATCTTATATAAAAGAATCCACTATAGGTTGCTTATATTAAATCCCCCTTGAAATTTCCAAAATTTACCATTACATACTATTAACCCTTAATCTTAGCAGATACTCCTTTGCTAGACTAAAAAGGCTTCAGTCTTCAAGTTTTATTATATTAACAACCGGTTATACACATTCATTCCCCAAATGTAAAATTTATTCCAATTCCTAACTCTCTTCAAATACTCTCCCTGCATCCTACCCAACCCAGCAGTCAAATTTCATTTATCACATAATTATAAATCTCTGTAGCATTTGACAGTGGCTCTCTACTTCAGGAAACACCTGACTTGGCTTTGAGACACTACACTCTCCTGGTTTTCCTTCTAACTCATTAGTTGTTCTTTCTCTTCTCCCTGACATCAAAATGTTGATCTGCCCCAATGATCAGATATCATCCCACTACTCCACTTCACCTGTACTCTGTTCTTTCTATTCATTCCCCAGGTGATCTCTTCCAAGAGCCCCAAGATTTTAAGCACTGTAACATTAACGACAAATTATTTTCCCACTCCTGATTTCTCTAGAATTTTATATCTAGCTGTTTACTTAACAACTCCACCTAAACATCTAATATGTATCTCAATGTTCACGCATCAGAAGTAAACCTCTTGATTTCTCTTTGAACATGCTGCTCCCTCAGTCTTTTCCATCTCAGCAAATAGCACCATCATTCACCCAGCTGCTCAGGCCAAAAATTTCAGCATCATCCTTTCTTTCTGATCTTACAATCTATGAACCTGTCTTTTTTTTCCTTTTTTTTTTTTTTTTTTTTTTGCAGTACGCGGGCCTCTCACTGTTGTGGCCTCTCCCATTGCGGAGCACAAGCTCCGGACGCGCAGGCTCAGCGGCCATGGCTCATGGACCTAGCCGCTCCACGACATGTGGGATCCTCCTGGACCGGGGCACGAACCCGTGTCTCCTGCATCGGCAGGCGGACTCTCAACCACTGCGCCACCAGAGAAGCCCTATGAATCTGTCTTGATAGCACTAACTTCAAAATATATCTTGGATTGGGCCACTTCATCGCCACTGTTGTAACCCTAGGTGAAGTCACTATCATCTCTTGCCTGGGTTAGTCTCTCTTGCTTCTGTGTTTGCCACAATCCATCCTCTGCACAACAGCCAAGTAAACTTATTAAATGTAAATCAGTTCATGTCATTCTCCTGCCCAAAACTCTCCAGTGACTCCCCATCCCATTAAAATATTACTGAAATTCCTCATCCTGGCTGATAAGACCCTCCGTGATCTGGTCCCTTTCTATCTCCCTGATCTTATGGTCCACCATTCTCCACTTTCCTCACTTTCACTCTTGTCAGCCACACTGGCTTTTTTTTTTTCCTCTTAATTGACATATAATATACAATCGAAAGTACACAAATAGTACAAACAGCTAGCACACAGGTCCAGTGAATTATCCCAAAATGAACACATCCTTGTAACCAAAACCCAGATAAAAATTATCAGAAATTCTTTTATGCACCCTGTCAGCCACTACTCCCTCCCTATCCTTCAGGTAACTACTATCCTGACTTCTAACAAAATGAGAGTAACTTTTTCAGGTTTTGATCTTGATATAAATAGAGCCATAGAGTATTATTTATTTGACTTCAGTCAATGTTATGTTTGCAAGATTTATTCATGGGTGTAGCAATAATTTCTTTCATTGTACAGCATTCCTTTGTATGAATAAACTATTTTCATTCTACTGTGAATAGCTAGTTAGGTTTTTCAGTTTGGGGCTACTGCAAATAACGATTCAATGACCACTCTTACACATGTCTTTTGGGGCATAAGTACATACATTTTGGTTGGGTTGTAAAACTGTTGGGTCAGAGTATTAATTCAATCAACTTTAAAAGACGAGATCAAACAATTTTCCAAAGCAGTCATACCAATTTATACTCCAGCAGCAATATGAGTTTGTATTCCATATCCTCACCAATGCTTGAAATTGTCTCTCACATTTTAGCCATTCTATACAGATGGCCAACAGGCACATGAAAATATGCTCAACATCACTAATTATTAGAGAAATGCAAATCAAAACTACCATGAGGTATCACCTCACACCAGTCAGAATGGCCATCATGAAAAAGTCTACGAATAATAAATGCTGGAGAGGGTGTGGAGAAAATGGAACCCTTATACACTGTTGGTGGGAATGTAAATTGGTTCAAACACTACAGAGAACAGATGGAGGTTCCTTAAAGAACTAAAAACAGAGTTACCATATGATCCAGCAATTCCACTTCTGGGCATATATCCGGAAAAGACAAAAACTCTAATTCAAAAAGGTACATACACCCCAATGTTCAAAGCAGCATTATTTACAATAGCCAAGACATGGTAGCAACCTAAATGTCCATCAACAGACGAATGGATAAAGATGTGGTATATATATACAATAGAATACTACTCAGCCATAAAAAAGAATGAAATGCCATTTGCAGAAACATGGATGGACCTAGAGATTATCATTCTAAGTGAAGTGAGACAGAGAAAGACAAATATCATACATCACTTACATATGAAATCTAAAAAATAACACGAATAAATTTATTTACAAAACAGAAACAGACTCACATAGAAAACATTTTAGCCATTCTAGTGAGTATATGTTAGCATTTCATTGTGGTTTCAGTTTTCCTTTTCTTGCTGATTAATGCAACTGAGTGCTTTTTCATGTTTTGGTCATCTGCATATTCTCTTTATGAAATGTCTAATCTATTGCTCATTTTTCCATTGGATTTTCTTATTCATAGGTAGAAATTCTTTCTACATCTTCATATGATTTCTTGTCAAATATATGTATCGTCAGCCCTCCATATTCACGGCTCCTCATCTGCAGATTCAACTAACCACAGGCCAAAAATATTTTCTAAAACATTCCAACAAAAAGTTCCAAAAAACAAAACTGGAATTTGCTGCATACCAGCACCTATTTACATAGCATTTACACCATTTACAACTACTTACATAGCATTTACACTGTGTTAGGTATTGTAAGTAATCTAGGGATGATTTAAAACATATGGGAGGATGTGCGTATGTTACATGCAAATACTATGCTATTTTATACAATGGACTTGAGCATCCTTGGGTTTTAGCATCGGATGGGGGTCCTGGAACCAAAATCCCCTGCTGAGAACAAGGGACTGTATTCCAAATACCTATTTTCCAGTCTGTGGCTTGCCTTTTCACTCTCTTAATGATGTCTTGGAATGAATAGAGCTTCTTAATTTTAGCACAATCGAATTTGTTATTTTTGTTTATGGTACATTTAGTGTAATCCATTTAGTGTAATTTAAGTAATCCTTCCATACTCTCAAAGCGTAGCAGAAACATGTTCCAAACATTCAGGATTTTCTGTCTATTATTGATTACTAGCTTAATTCCATTGAGGCCAGAGAACAGTCTGTAAGATTAATCCTTTGGAATATGCTGAGGCTAACTCTATGGCCAATTTTGGTAAATGTTCCATGCACACATGAATTGAACATGAAATCTACAGTTACTGAGTCCATGTTAATTGGATTGTTTATTGGACCATGTTAAATCATGTGCATGCATGTAAAATGTATGTGTATATATGTACATATACTGTTTATGTCTCTGCTTCATCTGTCATTGAAAGAAGTATGTTCAAATCTTCTCCTAGGATTGTGGTTTTGTCTATTTCCCCTTTAAGGGCTTTCTACTTTTTTGCAAGATTAAACATTTTTAAATGTTTGAAAATATCACACCAGTATAGTTATTTCACAGAGGCAGAGGTTTGTTCCCATTGTTTCTCAGTGTCATACTGTGCATTATGAAACTCATTAAGCAATTCTGTTCAGCTTCATATTGCTATAAATTGAGAGTTTTAGACAAGCATTTATAAAATATCTTTCTATGGTTGATTAGAGTCAATAAAAATACTTTCAGAATCTGACTACACTGAACTTAAGAAGGTGAAAAGCTGAATAGCTTTCAACAGACTGAACTAAGCCCTATCTGCTAAGAGAATAAGAACTGAAATTGAGGGCTTGCTGAACTGGGCCCCAAAATGTTACACATTAGAAGTTAGGGTGGCCTGGATTCAAATGCTCAGCTTCAAATACTCCCATTCCTGACGGGACTGAGATGATCTGGGATTGCTAGTGCCCTTAGCCTAGATTCCTACTAGAAATGACAGTGGGAAGATTATGCCATACCACGGCTCAAATAATACTCAAGTAGAAATAACTCAATTAGAAATAACCAGCACTCAATTAGAAATAATCTGACATAAGACCACATGACTAAAGCCTAAGAGAAAAAATACACAATAGAAAGATTCACAGGACATACAAATTTAGATTTGTCATACCTGTTTATTATAACTATGAAATGTCCTATATCAAGTAAAAGCTTTTGCCATAGTACCTTCTTTGATATTAAAATAGCTGTATCAGTTATTTTAGTGTTGGTAAACACTTTTTCTATTATCTTACATTTAACCCTCTGTGCCTTATATTTATGGTGTCTCAAGCATTCTGACATTGTTTTTTACTTGAATTACTATTAAACAATCTTCATTGCAGTACTGTACTGACACTGTGAAGATAAAGTAAAATGAATCTGATCCATATTTATAATCTAGTACAGAGAATATTAATATGGATAAGCATAAATAACTGAACATATGAATGTAGTCAAACTCGTATCCTACTTGTTTAAAGTTTAGCATTCTTAAATGCAAAACTTAGGCGATCTAAGACTTTTTTATTTTTAATTAAGAGACTAGAGCTAGATGGGTTTTCACTGTTCAACAAAGGAAAAAGGCTGGTATAGCTTTAAGGCTTTTAAAGAAGATCTCATTATAATTACTTAAAAAGCACAATTAAATCCTTCAAAATGCAAATATGCTTATCAGTAACTAGAAATGAGTATCACTTCTATATTTCCAGATAATATTACTATTCTAGACAAAAAGCACATTTTTAAAAATTGATAATTATACAGATATTTAAAGTTAATTTAATATATAGTCAATTACTCCATGATTTATACTAATGGCAAGATTAATCCCCCAACACGAAAATAAAAACACATGTAGAACAATTTAATTTGGTGCCTGAAAAAGAAATGTTCCAGATAATAATACATCAGTGTTAAATTCCCTGATTCTGGTGTCTTATTCTTAAGCAATACACACTGAAAAATTTAGCAATAAAGAATTATCATGTCTTCAACTTTCAAATGGTTCAGAAAAAAATTATTCATAGACACACGTGGGAGAGAAGAGGAGAAAATAAAACAAATGCGGAAATAATAGGGAATGTGGATGAAGGATACACTGGAGTTCTCTGTACTATATTACTAATTGAAATTGTTTCACAATAGTCTGTTTGAGCCAAATGAAAATAAAAATAAATGTTCCAGAGTAACCAGCGCCAACAACCACAGTAAAGAAAACAAACTCAGAAAGGCATACAATGGGGTGATGTGACAAATGCTCACACAGAGAGTCATGAATTTAAATTCTAATCAGAGAGAATGAGTAAGCTCCTGTCCAGAATGAACACTGCATCTCAGTATCAGTGAGTACATGAGAGTCTTCTCTCACCATCATTCAAGATTATAAATGGTTCTTTGAAATTAGGTATATATTTCTGTTAGAAATTCAAATAGATTTTCATCACACATTATGTCACTATGGTATAAAAGTTAATATCATAATCATAAAATAAGTTTCATAATGTATCTCTGGGACCACATGCCTTAGATTAGCAGCCTACCCAGTAAAAACAGTTATTTTTATTATGCTTCTCACATTAATATTAACAGACTAATATTGCATATTAATAGTATTAACATACCGATTACATAATATTAATGTTTTTTGTTTTTTCGGTACGCGGGCCTCTCACTGTCGTGGCCTCTCCCGTTGCGGAGCACAGGCTCCGGACGCGCAGGCTCAGCGGCCATGGCTCACGGGCCTAGCCGTTCCGCGGCATGTGGGATCTTCCCAGACCGGGGCACGAACCCGTGTCCCCTGCATCAGCAGGCGGACTCTCAACCACTGCGCCACCAGGGAAGCCCTATTAATGTATTCTGATAGACTACAGAGAGCATTTACATTATCCTGCTTTGGATGCATATAATTCATGTTATTTTTGGACAAAAATTATATTCAGCAGAAACAAATAATTGCGGTAGAAATATTTACTTATGAATTAACAGTCTACCATCCTTGGAGGTACAGTTTTATTTTAAACAGAAATATCAGAGAGATATTTGAAAACTGCTGAGAGTAAATCTTAAAAGTTATATGAAAAAAATTTTTTTTCAATTATGTGTAGTGATGAGTGTTAACTTATGGTTTCACAACATATACATACATCAAATCATTATGTTGTCACCTAAAACATTATGTGTCAATTATACCTCAATTTTAAAAAAAGCCAGTGAGCAGAAATATAATTCTGGTACATCATACATTAAAACATAAATTAGAGGGCTTCCCTGGCGGCGCAGTGGTTAAGAATCCGCCTGCCAATGCAGGGGACACGGGTTCGAGCCCTGGTCCGGGAAAATCCCACATGCTGTGGAGCAACGAAGCCCGTGCGCCACAACTACTGAGCCTGCGCTCTAGAGCCCGCAAGGCACAACTACTGAAGCCCACACACTGCAACTACTGAGCCCACGTGCCTGGAGCCCGTGCTCTGCAACAAAGAAGCCACCGCAATAAGAAGCCAGTGCACCACAACGAGAGTAGCCCGCGCAGCAATAAAGACCCAACACAGCCCGAACGCAGCCATAAATTAATTAATTAATTTAAAAAAGAAAACATAAATTAGAAATAACTCTTACATTACCTCCTGGATTCCTGCTCAAGATTTTTGCCTAAATAAGCACATTCCCCCAATATATTATAACATACCACATATATTTTAAATGTCTATTATATTTATTTTTTTGAATTTTATTTTTATACAGCAGGTTCTTATTAGTTACCTATTTTATACAGATTAGTGTGTATGTCAATCCCAATCATATTTAATAGATGTTTAAAAAGAGAAGCTCTAAGAAACCACTGCCTCATATCATATATTCAAACAAGAAGAACTATTATAACAGGAGTACTCTTAATTGACCTCAGATTTACCAACAATTTCCCTTAACTCTGTAAAACTAATATCTATATTAACTAGCATCCTGAAAGCTACTCTCTGGCTACTTTTTTTAATATATAAATTTATTTATTTTATTTTTGGCTTCATTGGGTCTTTGGGCAAGCAGGGGCTACTCTTCGTTGCGGTGCCCGCGGGCTTCTCATTGCAGTGGCTTCTCTTGTCGCGGAGCATGGGCTCCAGAGCGCAGGCTCAGTAGTTGTGGCACACGGGCTTAGTCACTCTGCATGGCATGTGGGATCTTCCCGGACCAGGGCTCAAACCCGTGTCCCCTGCATTGGCAGGTGGATTCTCAACCACTGTGCCACCAGGGAAGCCCTCTGGCTACTTTTTGATATACCTGATACTTCTCTGATCTGTTGAGTTCAGAGTTTACCAAACGTCAGTCATAAATAAAGAGTTATTTCATGAGAACCAAGTTGAATACTCTGGAAAAGTATGAAAAAGCTAAGTTACTAAAAGATTTTGGTACAGGGCAGAGACAGTATTTCAAGTGACTATTCTTCATAATAACATTTATTGTTATTCTGAAACTATTATACACATTAGGACAAAGCAAATTTGTCACAATCTTATTTTTTTTAAATAAAGATTTTCAACATACATGAGAAGAAAGTGACAAATATCAAAGAAGTAAGAATCAAAATTTGAATAGGAAGTACTGAACTCAGGATCTAGGACCTATTTTCTCTTAAAAATAAAACACATATTCTTAGTTCTCTTCAAAAAGGCCTATAAACAATTACCAACTTAACTAGTGCCCAGATTATTATTGCTAACCATCATTTCCTACTAAAAGTAACCAGGGCTGCCTTGGAAAAACACCCTATTTTAGGTCTGTTGAATAAAATGTACAAAACAAACCTGGAATATGGTTCTTTGCCACAAAGCAAAGAAACTCTCAAAGATTTCTGGGGCACAAAAGCCAACTTGAAGGTTCCCATGACAAGTCCACTCTTCTGGTTTGCCCCTCTGGGCCCCACTTTTTCAGTGTCTTTTATAGGTTCCTTGTTCTGCCTCTGGCCAATAAACATTTTTTTGTATTCCATTCTGGACTTACTTTGGTTGTCACTCTATTTCTGTCACATTTCCTTGCATTATCTTTTCTACTGACAAATTTTCAATACAAGTTTCTCTGCTATAACATGATGAGTTACTGAAAAAAATCCTCAGGCTCTACAAAACTGCACAGAGCTTCTAAGAAAAATAGAGTTTCGGAAGTCCACTCAAAACCTATGCAACTTTGTATTCTGAGTGCTAACAGAAAGTATAAATGGTCGCAGGCCAGGGACTTGATTAGGACCACCAGCTCAATATGAACAGAGAATGCCAGTGCAGATACTTAAAATGCACAACAATAAAGTGGAAAGAATGGCAATACTTTAATCAGAGCAGGACTGGCACATGCTGAGACAAAGCAGTGTAAGTGCAGCTATAAGCCAGTGGGACCGCCATTAAACACCAAGTGCCAAGAGTTGAGGGTTCACCTTACGGTGGAGGTCCACCCAGAAACAGGCATTTGTTTGTGTGGGTTTTTTTTTTAATTTTCTTAAAATACAGACAAGAGAATGCCTATTCACAGTACAGCAACTGAGGTAATTAAGCACTCTTTTCCTGTCTAGATGATTATATATCTACTGCCACTATCCTATCTCCCCTTGCCTAGAAAAAACTGCATATGAATCAATATAATTTTTGCATTATCCTAACATCATTTTCCCATTTACCAATCACTTATGAGCTAATTCATGTTGCAGAAGCACACACTTTGGAGCATACTGTGCCTCTGTAAGTCCTAAAGTTATACTTCCTGCCCAAGCAGCACCCTGAATTCCAGATGTGCATAACCGACAAAACACTTTTGTTCAGACAAAACACTCCCACGTGGATAAGCCCACAGGTATTTCACACCTAACAAATTAAACTCATCTCCCTTCACTCTCCCCAACCCACTCCCCAGCCACACTTTTTCCTGAATCTTAAGTAAACAGTCCACCATTCAGCCCACTGCCCAGTCTAGAAACCTGGAAGTCATCCTTGCCTCCTTCTCCCCTTTATCTCTCACATCCAATACATCATCAAATCCCACCAAGTCTCCTCCTAAGTATCTCCCTTAAATCTATCTAATTTCCGCCCCCCTTCATTATCTCCATGCTAGTTCAAAATCACCATAATCTCCCACCTGGATCCCTGCAAGAGCTTCCTGAATAATCTCTTTACAACCAATCCTAACCTCCCTACAACCTGTTCCTCCCACAAGAGAGTTCTCTGTCTAAAATGCACCATTCAAGCCATTTTCCTGGCTAAAAGCACTTTAAAATGGCTCTCCCTGGGCTTCCCTGGTGGCGCAGTGGTTGGGAGTCTGCCTGCCAATGCAGGAGACATGGGTTCATGCCCCGGTCCGGGAAGATCCCACATGCCGCGGAGAGGCTAGGCCCGTGAGCCATGGCCGCTGAGCCTTTGCGTCCGGAGCCTGTGCTCTGCAGCGGGAGAGGCCACAACAGTGAGAGGCCCGCGTACAGAAAAAAAAAAAAAGGCTCTCCCTCTTGATCTTAGGATAAACATCTTATATCTAAGAGGACTGATCTGGCTTCTTGCTTACCTCTCTAACCTCAGAACTGAACTGCTATCTCCTTCATACTCCCAAATCTAGGCACACTTAACTTTCCCAAACATGAATTCTCTCATCTTCACATATACTATTATCTTCTCACTCACACACTATTCTTCTACACTGCATCAACCCCTTAACACGCTTGTACCAACCATAGCGCATTCCTCCACTATCCCACCTTGTTTGTCCCTGACTGATTCCTCTTTAAGTCTCAGCTTAAATAAAACTTCCTCCAGGGTGCTTTCCCTACACCATCTCCATCACTAAAGTACTCAGACATACATACACAGTTGAGGCCGGTACTCTTATGTATTCCCAGACGACTCTGTACCTGCCTCACAAGACAGTAAGGTCCATAAGGAAAGAAAATATATCTATCTTGCTCACTATTCTATCCCTAGAGCCTAACCAGTATCTAGTACATAGCAGATATCCAGTAATTTTTGCTGGTTGGGTGAAATAGCTGAGAACAACCTCATATTATTGCTAAAATCATAATGAACCTCTAGTTAGTCTCAAATCTCCTACCTCCATATATCCTTAGGAGAATGAGCTCATTTTATGGCCAAAAGGAGCTCCTCTGCCCCTTTCTTCTCTGTGAAATAATCTGATGCCTCCTCAATAAGACACAGAGCCCCCTAGACCACAAATCATCCAACCCAACATAGTGGGGATAAAATGGAGGCAGGATGAGAATGGCACAGAGGAAAGGTGCCTGCCACTTGACCAAGAACCTAGGGTGCTTTCACATTTAAAAAGGAAATGAACCAAAAACCTGACCAATATGCCCACAGGAAATGGCCAAGGAAATGGAAAAGAACTCCCTGTAGATCTGAGAATCTGCAAGTCTGTGAAAGTTGCCAAGAATACCCACACTCCTGGAAAGTAAAAGTTCTACTTCCCAGAAATCAATACCTTAAAATGGGGATGGAGATGGGGCAGGGGTAGGCAGGAAAGCCAAGTTCCTGGTTAGTAAATGGAAGCACTTTCCAATTCTCTACTTAGATATGTTTGGGCTAAAAGCCAGGGTGAAAAGAGCAGAGGCAAGGAGAGAATAAAGGGCTCTATCTAATAAGACAGACAAGGGATGAGATGGAGTTAAACAGCATAGGAACATTTGTTAGAGGGTAATCCATTGTGTACTGAAAAATAGAACCCAATGCTTACCTATGAAAAAGGCTCACTGAGAAACTAAATAACCCTAAAAATCTATTATGAGAAATTCTGCAACTAAAAGCAACCCTTACTCTCCCCTAATAAAGCAGAAGGAAATCTAAGTAGAGAGAACCCCATGGGGGAAAGGGAGGCACCTTCCCTTCTCTATCAAGAAAAAGATATCCATCCAGGCTTGGAGAAATGCCAACAGTGAACACAACTGAAAATGAATGCACATAAGTACATATTCTGAACACTTAGAAATCCAAGGGAAATTTCTTCTCTATTCTTCCTTTCACAGATCCTGCCATGTTATTAATCTTCAGTCTTAAAGGAGGCTCTTTTTCATATCTTATTTTTTGGCCATGCCACAGGATCTTAGTTCCCTGACCAGGGATCTAACCTGGACCCTGGCAGTGAAAGCGCCGAGTCCTAACCACTGTACCGCCAGGGAATTCCCCATATCCTTTTTTATCTGATTATTCTTCCTCTCTTAATATATTTTATTGCTTTCTCCACAACACAACTTTGCCTGTCAGTATAGTCCTTTTATTTTTAGTTCCCAGGGCAACTGCACTGCAGTACCTTCCTTTAGTCTCTGACTGATCATCTTTTTTTTTTTTTTTAAGATTTTTTTGATGTGGACCATTTTTAAAGTCTTCATTGAATTTGTTGCAATATTGCTTCTGTTTTATGTTTTGGTTTTTTGACCGGGTGGCACGTGGGATCTTAGCTCCTCGACCAGGGATCAAACCTGCACCCCCTGCATTGGAAGGCAAATTCTTAATCACTAGACTGCCAGGGAAGTCCCTGACTGATCATCCTTTATCTTTGCACATTTGTTTCAGGTCTAGTTTCATCCCAGTTAACAACTGGCTGCTTCCACCTTAAACCGACAAAGGACAAATAAGAATCAGAGTTCAATGCATACCTGTCTCATATTCATGTATCTGAAATCAAGTAACCTTGATCTACACAAGCAGCCTTAGCAATAAGAATGTCTACCGTTCTTATCAGACAAAAATGCTGTAAGGAAAGAAAATTACAGGACAATATTCCTGATGAACACAGATGGAAAAATCCTTAACAACATATCAGGAAACTAAATTCAACAATACATTAAAAGAATCATATACCATGATCAAGTAGGATTTACTCCTGAGATGCAAGAATGGTTCAACATATGTGAAATCAACATGATGCACCACATTAACAAAATGAAGGATAAAAATCATATAATCATCTCAATAGATGCAGAAAAAGCATTTGATGAAATTCAACATTCTTTTATGATAAAAAGCCTCAACAAATTAGGTATAGATGGAATGTACCTCAACATAATAAAGTCCATATATGACAAGCCCACAGCTAACATACTCAACAGTGAAAAGCTAAATGCTTTTCCTCTATGATCAGGAATAAGACAAGGATGCCCACTCTCACCACTTTTATTCACCACAGAATAGTCCTAGCCAGAGCAATTCGACAAAAAGAATAAATAAAAGGATCAAAATCAGAAAGGAAGTAAAACTACCTGAAGATGACATGATATTATATATAGGAAACCCTAAAGATGTCACAAAAAAATGTTAAAAACTAGTAAACAAATTCAGTAAAGTTGCAGGATACAAAATTAATACACAAAAATCAGTTGTGTTTCTGTACACAAATAACTTTCAGAGAGAGAAATTAAGAAAACAATCCCATTTACAATTGGATCAAAAAGAATAAAATACCTAAGAATAAATTTAACCAAGGAGGTGAAAGAGCTATACACTCACAACTCTAAGACATTGATGAAAGAAATTGAAGAAGACACATATTATGGAAAGATATTCTGTGCTCACTGATCGGATGAATATTGTTTAAATGTCCATACTACCCAAAGCAATCTGCAAACTCAATGTAATCTCTGTCAAAATTCCAATGGCATTTTTCACAGATACAGAATAATCAAGACCTCAAATAGCAAAAAAAACCTTGAGAAAGAAAAACAAAGCTGGAAGCATCACACTTCCTGACTTCAAATCATATTATAAAGCTACAGTCATCAAAACACTATGGTATTGGCATAAAAACAGACACATAGACCCGTGGAACCAAAAAAAAAAAAAAAGAGAGAGAGAGAGAGAGAGAGAACGCGCCCCAAAATAAAACTACACAATATGGTCAATTAATTTTCAACAAAGGAATCAAGAATATACAATGGGGAAAGGAATGTCTCTTCAATAAATGGTGTTGGGAAAACCAGATATCCACATGGAAAAAAATGAAACTAGACCTCACTCTATACACAAAAATCAGCTCGAAATGGATTAGACTTGAATGTAAGACCTGAAATCATAAAACTCATAGAAGAAAACATAAGGAATAAGCTCCTTCATACTGGTCTTGGCAATGATTTGGGGGACTGACACCAAATGCAAAGGCAAAAAAGCAAAAATAAACGTGAACTGCATCAAATAGAAGCTTCTACACAGCAAAGGAAATCATCAACAAATGAAAAGGCAACCTATGACATGGGGGGAAATATCTGCAAACCATATAACTGATCAGGGGATTAATATCCAAAATACACTCAGCCTTCCATACCTGCAGATTTAACCAACTGTGAATTCAAAATATTGAGAAAAAAACTCCAGAAAGTTCCAAAAAGCAAGATTTGAATTTTGCTGTACAACAGCAACTATTTACATTGTATTTTCACAGCATTTACACCGTATAAGTAACCCAGAGATGATTTAAAGTATATAGGAGGATATGCATAGGTTATATGCAAATACTACATCATTTTGTAGTAATTCTTCTCATAAGAACATGTCTCAGTGACATTAATTGTGGCTAAACTCAATCTGATTCAGTAGCTCCCATTTAACTGAGCACTAGTCAGTTTTCCACGTGGCTGGTTTGTATCCCAAAAAGTCTTTTGGAGATTGTATATGCTCACTGTTTCCAATCCAGTTCCCACTCCTTCTCTATTCATTAGAGTATACCCCTTCTAAAGTATGCCTTAAAACTTTTAATTTTCCATTATATTGATCACAAAACGCTTTTGCTTGCAGCATCTTTAGGACACTTTGAGAAACACAAAAACAATACCATATTGTAAACATATTTTGAGTTGGCTTGGGGGAGCTAATTTTGTTTCTACTGTAAAATGCATTGGTGGGAAGAGAAAAGGGAGGAAGGGAGAGAGGAAGGGACAAAGAAAGGGAAGAAGGAAAAGGAAAGAAACTTAAAAGTTTTTTAAATCCAATTCAGTTGGGAGGGAAATGTAGGCAGTACTACACATACAGAATAAAAATAAGAATTTTTTCTGTTCTATAGCTACTTAAAATTAATTTTAACTTTTAAAGCAAATTTGCCTTTCCGTTATATATTAACTTGAGAAAATATGACTAGATTTTTTAAATAAAGGGTAAAGGAAATTAAAATTCTTCCTTTTTAGGAAACAATGAATTATTCTTTCAAATTGCTATTCAAAAAAATTTTCGTCTCTTTCAAAAAACATTGTAATGACATAATCTTACATACTTTTAATTAACCAAGTGGAGAACCACTCAGAAACATTTTTATTTTACTGTATACCAAAATATCAAGTAAACATTTGAATTTCTGAAATCTGAAACATAATAGAATTTAGTTATCCCCTCTACAAAGTGCTGTGTTACTCTTCATGGTAAACAACAAGAGACAGTAAAACTGTCACTTTCATTGCTGGAAAAATATTTTTTTCTATAGTAAAAAATAAAATTAAATAAAAATCAAGCTCTATGGCGCCATCTTTTGGATTGTTCAAGTTTTCTTATAATTCTTTCTTATAAGAAACAATTCATTGATCAGAATCAAGATAAAGACAGAGACAAAACTATTTGGCTACCTCTTCATAAGCTATATTTGCCCTAGCTTAGTCTCATACTTTTATATTAGGATTTAAAACATATCCATAAAACAATTACCTATAATACTAAAATTCTACTAAAAATTCTGAAAATAAAGGCCTTTTGAATTAACAAACTGCATGTTCTCAACACTTTATGGCAGTGGTTCCTAAAGTGAGGCACCCCCACTATCACGAGCATCATCAACATCATCTGGGAACTTTTAGAAATGCAAATTCTTAGGCCACACTTCAAACTGACTAAACTGGAACTGGGGCGGGGGTGAGAGGAGTCAGCCTTTTTTTTTAAGTCCACCTTTATTTATTTATTTTTTTATTATATTTTATTTTTGGCTGTGTTGGGTCTTTGTTGCTGTGCGCGGGCTTTCTCTAGTTGCGGCGAGCGAGAGCTACTCTTCGTTGTGGTGCGCGGGGTTCTCACTGAAGTGTCTTCTCTTGTTGTGGAGCATGGGCTCTAGGCGCGCGGGCTTCAGTATTTGCAGCATGTGGGCTCAGCAGTTGCGGCACGTGGGCTCAGCAGTTGCGGCACGTGGGCCCTAGGGCGCACAGGCTTCGGTAGTTGCAGTGCGTGGGCTCTAGAGCGCAGGCTCTGTAGTTGTGGTGCACGTGCTTAGTTGCTCTGCGGCATGTGGGATCTTCCCAGACCAGGGATCAAATCCGTGTCCCCAACATTAGCAAGCAGATTCTTAACCACTGCACCACCAGGGAAGTCCCGAGTCTGCCTTTTAACAAGCTCTTGGATTCTGATAACCTGTGAGAACCACTGCCTTCCAGCCCTTGGATTTTGATATGAGCTAACCTGTGAGAACCACTGCCTTTTTGAAAAAGGTCCACAGCTAACACTGAACTATACACTAGTTGGGAATCGCTAGTAGTTCAGCAGTTCCTAACCTTAGTTTCACATTGGGATTACAAGGGAGCTTTAAAAATACCCGAGTCCTGCTCTAATATGTGATTAATGGTTCGGGAGGTAAGTAAAGCCTGGGCACCAGGGTTTCTGAAAGACTCTCAAGTGATTCTAAAATGCAGCCAAGGTTGAGAGCCAAAGATCTAGAGGATTACATTTTCAAAAGCTAGAGTTCACTGAGTCTTATATTAAGCAACGTTTGTAAATGAGACATGAAAAGTTAGTCTTCAAAACCAAGATACATATAAAATCCCATTACAAGAAAAAAGAACTGATTCACTTCCAGTCTGTAAATTTTACTCCTTCAAAGGCTACAAAGATGTTTTTTAAAGCAGAATTTTTAAAATAATTTATTAAATATATACTGTGCATTCCCTAGTTGTTATGAGCATGCTAAAAAAAAGTAGTCCTCACCTTTATAGACCATCTAATATACTTGGGCATATTTCATAATAACTGACAATAAAGAATAAATGCCAAATTTGGAGTAAAGATTGAGTCAATGAAAGAAAAAAATCACATCTAATCATAGTGGTATTTAAGACTGTTAAAAAATATAGGGGAGAACTTTCAGTCTTTAAAGATGAATTAGATGTAGAGTACATATGGGGAGTTGTAGGTGGCAGACCTGATAGAAAAGACACGTAGGTTTTGTTTTTTTTTTAGGGGCAGGGCTGACAATATGTAATATAAAAGAACCTTTCTCACTGAGGGGCTCGTCATCTGAGCCAGAGATCACTGCAAAAGACTTAACTATTTTGTCAGTTTTTCCAAGCATGGTATGTAACTGGTACCATTCTAGAATCACAGGGCAGAAATATGAATGCAGTTAATTCATTACATACAATCGATGTCTTGGGCACTAGTTCCCACTTAACATGACTCAATCACTTGGAGGACTTATTAAAACACATACTGCTGGGCTCCACCCTTAGACTTTGACTAATGTTTGTTCTCATCATTTTTATCCTTGTCCTTTCTTGGTGAGAGCTTCTCAAGTTTGTCCTCCACAGACACAAGTTCATTAACTGTAATATGAAATTCAACTCCTTCTTATCTATGACCTTCAAAGTGGAATGTCAGGTTCTGCTATTGCATTTTAGTTTCCAGCCATCCTTCCTATGTTGCCTGTTCCCCCTTGTAACCTGCTGCCCTTTCACCTAAGCTTGTTGTCTACTTATGGGCTGTCTTTCCTATTTCATTGGAGCCACATCATTTTACATGTTATTAAGTATGCCCAATGTTTTTTTGTTTGTTTTCATTTTTTTCTGGTTCGTTTCACATTCATAGGGGGCTCTTCCTTCAAAGCTTCAGATTATGTTCCTTCCTTTTGTTCTGCAGAATTTTTTCAGGGAGCTCTTATTTTTCCCATCTTAGCACTTCATTGACAAAGAAAGCACAATCAACTCACGCTCAGTACCTGCCACAAGCTGAGAGGTACAGACTGCCCTTGATCCTGCTCCTAACCACAGGTGCTAATGGAAGCCCTTTCCCAAAATGATGTGCAGGATCTAAGCAGTTCTGATGGATAGGGTGTGTGGGATTAACAGATGCAAACTATTATGTGCAGAATGGATAAACAACAAGGTCCCACTGTATAGCACAGGGAACTGTATTCAATATCCTGTCATAAACCATAAGGGAAAAGAATATGAAAAAGAATATATATATATATGTATAACTGAATCACTTCGCTGTATAGCAGAAATTAACACAATATTGTAAATCAACTATACTTCAATAAAACAAACTCAAAAAGAAAGATCTAAGCAATTCCAAGTGCCCAAGAGACTTCATCTAGTGTGTGGTTTTCCTAGAAAGAGGGGGACATCTCCCAATGACTAAATGTTTGAAATACTTAAGTTCAATCTTTGAAATTCCACCCTTCAGCTTCCTACTACCTTCTTCAATCCTACCTCTTCCTGCCATGAAGACCTATTCTGACCTCTCACTTCTTTAAAGGCTTGTCTTTGTTGTAGCGTGCCACACATTGGAACACTTTTTCTGTAATTATTTCATGTTCTCTCCAACTCCCTATAAAACTATTCAAAGCCAGTGAAATCTAAGATTTATTTATTTTTGCATCTGTGCTATTACAAAGATTTGTCAACTGATAGAAATGCACTTTCAGAGAGCTTCAAAAAGTATCCAAACACTTTCACTAAGGTGAGATTTTGTGCAGTAGATATAACTTAGGAACCACATCTCCACTATTCAGAGTCTAAAAAACCCTCAACATTCCAGTTTCTTTTCTGAAGCTGTTGAAAGCAATCTGTTTACTTATAAGTAGAAAAAGGGCTCTACATAAGAAAAAAAAGAATCAATTTTGTTAGTTAAGAAAGCTAATTCAAGAAGCTGAAATAGCATAGAACATAATTAAGAACGTATATTTTTGGGTGAAGCAAATATTATATCCCAAACCTGCAAAGCTCCAAACATGATTTGTTTCAACTTCTATTGTATTACATTCATTGTCTCACTTCTGTTTAATAATTAACTTATTTTTAATATAGCTCACATAACAATGATAAGAGTAAACAGTCTACTTACCCCACCCATTGTAATTCCATGAATAAGTGCAATATACGGTTTTTGGCAAGAATCTAAAAGAAACAGAGCTGTAATTAGTTACAATGCTTAAAATACATTTTATTTTTCCAAAAATCACATGTTACATGAACTCTGAGTATTTTCCCTAAGAAATTTTTGCAAGAAATATCAAAGTAGACTAAACATATGGCTTATAAAATATGTTCTTTTTAAAACATCAGTCCATACACAATCCTGATCATCTATTCATTATTATGAAAAACTCAACACCTCAATTTGAAACAGATGAAAGCCTATATAACTCAACTATTGAGAAAAACAATATTTGCCTTATAAGCCACTGATGTTTATGTAACACAGTTGTATTTTAAAGAACATAATTTGTCTTCTATACATCTAAAGAAGTATCTGGATTACAGGAAAAAGCAAGGACTGGGAGTTAAAAGACCCAAATTTTAGTCTCAGCTTTGTCACTAACTGGCAATTCAACTATATTTAATATATATACTGGCATTAGATACTTATATACTGGCAATTCAATATATATATGTGTATACACATATATGCATGTAAGTTATACATATATATGCCTATCATACATCTGTATATCATGTATATAATATATAGATAAGTTTCCCTATCTATTAAATGATGAGACTTGCCTCAGAAGTTCCTTCCAGCTCAAAAATCCTGTAAACTTTTACTCAGTTCCTTTCTCTCTGAAGAGGAAGTTGCGCACAACATAATATAAATCACTGTACTTCTATTACAGCTTGTTGCCAATATAACTTCCTTACCAAAGACAAATATAAAAGTACAGTTTTGATCCATCTAGCAATTCTATAAATATTCCCAATCTGCCAAATGAGCCACTGAAGTACAATTCTAATTTAACATTCACAAGGACTTCCACAGCCCTCAATTTTTAACTATAATTCCCTAGAAACAATGGAAACAAATATCTCTATTGATTGGAGTGGACATGCATACAAATATACCATTTCAGCTACAGATGCATATATTTTAGATACGAAATATCAGAAGCTAATTGATGCAGGAACACAAGGCCAGAATCTGTCAAATTCCTTAACGACTAAAATATGTCATTACAATGTATAGAGATTATATCTGGAAGGCTTTCTCTCTGTATATTAGCATTTTACCAAACTCTTCTCAAACTGCTTAGAGGTTTTTGCCCCTCTCCTTTTATTTAGTATAGAACTGCACTGTCTAATATAGTAGCCAATAGCCAAATGTAGTTATTTAGATTATAATTAACTACCATTAAACAAAGGTAAAATTCAGTTTACTGATCACAGTGGCCCCATTTCAAGTGCTCATTAGCCATGTGTGGCTAGTAGTGATCATACTGCACAGCACAGAAACAGAATACTTTTGTCATTACAGAAAGTACTATTGGACAGCGCTGGTATGAATTTTTAGAATGAATAAAACATCCTAAGTAAAACCTGACCTGTAGAACTATAGACTCAAAGAAATGAGAGCTCTCCATTCAATGTGGCTCACTGAGTTAAATTGGGAAACAGCCTCGTCTCCCCACTCCTACCTCAAAGACATAAAAATTCTAGAGAAAAATTTTTTTGTCAATGTATATCCAAGTTCAAAGCCAAACAAGGGAAATCCACAGGTGCCAGAAACAAATAAACTCAGAGCTAATAGCTGTGTGGAAGCTACAGCCAAAGGTTATGAGTGAGTGTGTGTGTGTGTATCTGTTCTGAGTCAGGAATAACATGGGCCACACATAACATGCTATGAGTTAATACCTGCATAAAGCCTCACGGTAGGAAGAGCTATATGATTTGTAAAACATAGCTAGAAAAACTCTATCTGCTGATCCTAAAACTCAGTAAGCTCCTACCCATGAGAGGAAGAGAAAAAGTCAGAAAAGTGGATGCTTAAGTACTGGACCACTACAACTGAACAAACAAAAGAAAATACCCCTAACAAATTTGAAATAGAAGTAACATCTGTAACTTGGTAAAAAGTGTCTATAAAATGATTATATACTAAAGAATGAAATTTTAAAAGCTTTCCCATGGACATCAGAAATAAGACAACACCACAATCATTCAGCATTATAATAGAGGTCCTAGCCAAAATATAACAAGAAAAGTCATAAGTATACAGACTGGAAAGAGATGAAAAAAATTACGTGTAGATGGTAGAATTACCAATGTAGAAAAGCCAAGAGAACCTACAGAAACATCATTAGAACTGATAATAAATTTCAGCAGGGTTGCTGGATGTAAGAACAAAATACTAAAATCAAAAGCATTTCTACATGCTAGAAATAGTCAATTAGAAAATGTAATAAGAAAAATTACTATTAAATGTAGTAACAAAAAAAATAAGCTGTCTAAAAATAACACTTAAAAAATCTTTTTTTTTCTTTATGGAGAAAATTATAAAACATTATGAAAGGACATGAAAGTCAATCTGATGAAAATGTTCTAAAACAGATTAATGGCGATGACTGCATAAGCTTATTAAATATCAAAATAATTTTAAAATTCACTTGAATTTTTAAAAACCAAAAAAAAAATTCATTTGAAAAATCAAAAGTCCAAGAGTAGCCAAGAAAATCTTGAAAGAAAACAAGGGTAACTTGTCCTATCAGAGACAGACATATCTTAAAGCTATAATAATTTTGACACTGTAGTTTTACCATATGTACAGACAAATAGGCCAATGAACAAAGCTGCCCAGAAACAGACCCGGTCACATATAAGAACTTGATATATGATAGAAGTATCATTAAAACCAGTGAGGAAAACAAGGACTATTCAATCAAAGGCATTACAACTTCTGGCTTTCTAGCTGAAAAGTAAAAGTTAGATGATGTCACATGCAAAAAAATTCCAAGCACTTTAAAGACTTAGAGTATAAAGAAACAAACTATTAAAAGAAAATATAAAAGAACATCTTAAAAACCTCCATGTTATTAAGCGTTTTTAAAATGCAAATAGCAGAAATCATAAAGGAAAAGAATACATTTCATCTCAAACAAAAACTTGTATATACCAAAAGATAAAGTAGCAGACTGAAAGAAGTGTATTTATAATATATATGATCTACAAAAATGAAGAATCAGAATACATAAAGACCTATAAAATCAGTAAGAAAAAGACAATCCAAAAGAAAGATAAACAAAGGATGAAACTGAAAAGAAAATATAAATGATTAACATAAACACCTTCTACTTTACCTGCGTCCAGTGAAGTACAAATTAAAACCACAATAAGATATAAAGCATGCAAAGTTTAAAAACAAAAAATGATAGAAAGGACATGTAGAAAATAAAGTCTTATACTTTAGAGAAGAATTTGGAAACACACTGAAGATACATAAGCTCTATGATCCATCCATTCGACTTCTATTATTTCTATAAATTTTTGCACATGGGCACTAAGGGTGTACATATAAGGGTGTAACAATCTGTATTAGTAAAAAGCTGAAATAATCTAAAATAACCACTAATATAGAACAGATTAAGTAATATGGGGTAATTGAATAATATAAGAACAGTTACATTCCATGTTATCAAAAACTTATGGAATGGTATACACAGTAAGAAAGTACTTATGCAAATTTCAAAAACATAAAGTAATACTACTTTTGTTCATAAATATGTAGTAAAAATATAAAGTACAGTCTAACTGGATGTGCTAAAAACTAATGACAATGGTTGCTTCTGAGGAGGGATACTGGTTGCTTCTGAAGAGAGAAAGAAATGGCACTGAAGCAAGCAATGAAGTAGACTGAACAATAATTTTAAAACTCATAGTATTCTATTTAATTTAAATAAATTTCAAAACATCAAGCAAAAATAAAATATAGTGGTCTATTCATTCTGGGCTGGTGGGTACACAAGTATTTATTATATTATTCCCTGTAATTTAACATTTGAAACACATGCTTGATAAATGTAACTACTGTGTCACTTCCAATGAAATCTGGAATGATGACTATAAAGAAATTTCATCCCAGAGTTCCTCAAGAATTCAGAAATGACACTTCATTTTATAGAGAAAACTGGCACCCAAGCTTTTTGTTTTCCAAGAAAGCCAACCATATGATCAGAATCCATGTTTCCATATTCATTATATGGCAAATAGTAGTTAAGTATACCCTATTTAATAATCAAGTATGAATTGTTCTGGAATGAGCAGTCAGACTACTTTAATCAAGTTTATTCCTGGCACAAAGTATATAAAAGATTAAACAAGAGTGTCTGTTGATTACATTTTAACAATTCATACTGTGCAGCTTATGTCTTGACTCCATTTTCAAAGCTCTCAGCAGAGCACACATACCAATAGCATTGTTCAGCATATATTCTTCTCTGAAGAAATCTTGAGCTATCTTCTGATTTGCCTTTCTAGCTTCTGAGATCACTGCAATAAAAAAAGAAAAAAGAAGGATTACAAATCACAAAAAGTGTTTTCCAGTCAATACAGTCAAATAGAAAAATTTTAAATAATGTGATAGCAAGTACCAGGGGGAAAGTCTAGAATGGTTTGTTAAGGTTCTGAAGTCACCTATGCCACAGACATACTATAGTTAGCCCCAAATCCATAGTCCAATGTCAAAACTTCAAGGCAAAAATTCTTATTCAGAACTTCTTACAAAGTGTTATACTTAAATTATAAGTTATATATTGGTACAAAATACATTTTCTTTTGACTATTTTCTGTAGCACCTAAATGAATGTTTGCTGGATACATGTTTCCTTTGGTAATATATCTTAACACAAAGTACATTATACATATACACGGAAAGAAATATATGCACATGTGCATGCACACACACACAGAGTTCTATATACTCCATCTAGTTAAATACTTCTGCCACATTCATTTCACCATGGAGCATTTGCTGAGCATCTACCAGGTACTACGCACTGTTTTCAGTGCTGCAGATAACAAGACAGCAATATAAGACGGCTGCCCTGGAGTTCAGACTAGTAAGACAGACTACTGAGCTACACTCCTTGTGTCATGCCCACTCTAAGGTTGGGGTGCCGTGGGAATGTGAGCATAAGAGATGTAATTAAAAGAAGCCTTCCCAGGGACTTCCCTGGCAGTCCAGCGGTTAGGACTCCATGCTTCCACTGCAGGGGCCACAGGTTCGATCTCTGGTCAGGGAACTAAGATCCTGCATGGCACACGATGCACCCAAAAAAAAAAAAAAATTAAAAAAAAAAAAAGAAGGCTTCCCAGAAGAGAGAACTCTGAGCCAAATGTGAACAACAGGTAAGGATTTCCTAAAAATGAAAAGTTCTGAAAAGTGAAAAGTTCTGAGTAGAGGAAGGAGTGCCTACAAAGGCACACAGGCAAGGAAGAATAAAATCAAGAAACAAGTAGTTTTAAAAGACTAAAGGAGTGCTTCCCTGATGGCGCAGTGGTTAAGAGTCCGCCTGCCGATGCAGGGGACACCAGTTCGTGCCCCGGTCCGGGAAGATCCCACATGCCGCATAGCGGCTGGGCCCGTGAGCCATGGCCGCTGAGCCTGCGCGTCCGGAGCCTGTGCTCCGCAACGGGAGAGGCCACAACAGTGAGAGACCCGTGTACCGCAAAAAAAAAAAAAAAAGACTAAAGGAGAATGGTAAAAGGTGAGGCTAAGAAGGTAAATGAGATAGTAATATCCTTATTTATTAATATCAATGGAAATATAACCTCTCAAAGATATTGCTACAGCATACAAATGCCTGTCTTAATAAGCAGGTGCTCAGTAAATATCTTAATAATAAATAACAATCAAATGGTTTCATTTCTATTGCAATTTTCTATTATCCAGAGTTCCATAGTCCAATCTACTATACTCCTACTATAGTCAATGTCAAAACCACCATTAAACCTCTCTTCCATACACTTCAAGCTCATATGCTTTTCTTGTCTAAGTCCTATGAGAATTACCTACTAAAATACAAATTCAATATATAATATATACATTTACTTCTTTTATGGGAAAGAGTTACATAAAAATTGTTGACTATTAATAGATTTTTAGACTAACTTCAGAACTCTGATATAGCTTCCTTCAAAATGTTCCAAGCAAATATTGACTTTTTTTCTTGGTTTTTAAAAAAAAAAGGTTTGGGGAATTCCTGGGTGGTCCAGTGGTTAGGACTCAGTGCTTTCACTGCCGTGGCCCAGGTTCAGGCCCTGGTTGGGGAACTAAGGTCCTGCAAGCCGCATGGGGTAACCAAATAAATAAATATTTTAAAAATAAAAAAAGGTTTGATATCTAGTTTTGTCATTCTGAGGCTTTCACCTATAAAACCCCTAAAACCCTCATCTATTATCTTTCATCATTTCTCCCCAATACTAAAAGAAAAGGAGTGCAAATTGCATTGCCTGTGGAATAAATCTCTTTTATCTTAGAAATCTTCTGAGATTTCCTTCTAATCTTATTCTAACCAATCAGTTCCATATAAATTAAATGATGTTTAGTAACATCATTTAAAAATTTTTTGTCAGGGCTTCCCTGGTGGCGCAGTGGTTGGGAATCCGCCTGGCAATGCAGGGGACATGGGTTTGGGCCCTGGTCTGGGAAGATCCCACATGCCTCAGAGCAGCTAATCCCATGTGCCACAACTACTGAGCCTGCGCTATAGAGCCCGTGAGCCACAATTACTGGAGCCCGTGAGCCACAATTACTGAAGTCCGTGAGCCTGGAGCCTGTACTCTGCAACAAGGGAAGCCACCACGATGAGGAGCCCGCGCACTGCAACGAAGAGTAGCCCCCGCTCACCACAACTAGAGAAAGCCTGTGGGCAGCACTGAAGACCCAAGACAGCCAAAAATAAAATAAATAAATTACAAAAGAAATTTTATTTTTCAGAGTGCCCACCTACTGTCTTGGACTATGATGTTTAAAAGAAACTAAATTTCCTAGAATTGAAATCTGTTGCTTATACATGTGAACTAGAATAATTCTAGAATTTTTAACTGTATTTCCAAACAGCAATGTAAAGTTAGGCCTATATGCAAAAATAGCTCACAGTCAGAAGAAGCTGAAATCAATACATAAGGCTCTGCCCATCTGTAAACTGACAAGATCAAAAGCCCAGCTCTTGAGGAAAGATTAATTCCAGGCTGAAAAACAACGTTTTAAAAATATTTAAGTAGTGGGCAAAACAAATTCAAAAAACGATTCAGTTAACAAGTCAGTCGAAGCAACTGAAAATTTTAAAGTGAAATTTTAAGACTCAGTTATTTTAAATTTAATAGATATTTGAAATGATGTCCTGAATCAAGCTTGTTTCTTCCTATTTCAAATGTAATGGTTTACATAAGATTATAAATATGGTAAATAGATCAACTTGAACATTATCATCTTAACACAATACAAAAAATATAAAAAAATAAAACAGAAAGAAAAAAACCATCCCAGGAAACTACCAATTCCGTAAGAAACAAAACTCAAAATGTTTTCAGTATATATAAATACTGAAAAGTTTTCAGTATATATAAAATACTGACAACCAGTGGTAATAACATTTCTTCTCTCTTTTGTCTTTTGTTTTTAATAAATATGTACAGATTGACCTAAATAATAAGATAAGGAGAATTAATCTTTTTATTTATCTCAGCATGTTAATTTAAACACAAAAAATACTGATAATATAATAGGATAAATACTACAATTAAGTGCATTCTTGCTTTGGGATCACGAACAATGGGAAAGCACAAAGTCATGGAAATATGTGAGAGCATGTCATGTTTGGAGAATGGCAAGTCACTCAACATGGCCAGGTTGTCAGGCTTATGTGATAAACAATTGCTTAATAACAGCTATTCTAAAATAAAAAGCAGAATCACATACCATAACTGGACATTTTGTTCAGGATGATTCAGGGAAAGAGACAAGATACCTGAAGGGCACGTATGTGGTTAAAAAAAAAAAAAAAAAAGCTGCTATTCTCATTTTTCTATTAACTACAAGAGATAAGTCTTTAAATGTTTTCTTTTTCTAAGTTAACCACACTAAAAATGTATTAACTGTTTAACAAAAAACAATTCTAGAAAGTAAAGCAAGTTACAAAGTACCACAAAAATTTGCTAATACCTTATCAGTTATATTGGGGGAAAAAAGCATTTAGGTGAGAAGGGAAAAAAGTTTTTACCTCTGATATCACCTCCAGCACAGAAAGCCTTTCCACCAGCTCCCTTTATAATGATCAGGAAAGTTTCCGGATCTTGTTCCCACTTCTATCCAAATGTAAAAGAAGATGGTATAAGCATATCATAAATACAAACTCATTAATGATATATCCACATGCACATAAACACATGTGTATATATAGACGTATGTGGATATATACAAGCATAAGGCATAAGCTTTATAAAACATATCCAGAAGAATGGATCCCAACTTCATTTTCTTTTCTGACATAAATTAGAGGCTATCCCAACAAAGTTGCTAGATGAGTGCATTCTGTGATCCAAGTTTGATGATGGCAACTGAAATCTTTGCCACGACAACTTTGAGACCAAGGTGAAAAAATATGGGCCTAATATATCGTCAGGTTGGAAAAATAAAATAAAGAGGGGCAGAACATAAGAAGAAACTTGGAGCCTTCTGAAAGTGGAAGAGGCTGTCTTCTGAGGCAGTGAACTCCCTGTCAGTTAGGGGTGCTCCAGGAAAACCACTTAGGAAAGCGCTGAGGACTCTATAAGCGATGGGGCTTGGGCGCTGATCCCAGACAGTCAAGTGATTCTATGGGAGAGAATATCAGAAATATTCTCTAAGGATACACTTTCAGAAGGATCCATATGATTGCTTTAAGAAAATTACAAACCTTTAGCTGTGGATAAATCTGCCGAATCATACTAAGATTCAGTGCATTTAGGAACTTTGGTCTGTTTAGTGTTATCACTCCTGCACAACCTTTTCTTTCCAATAGGACTTCTGCTGCTGCATCTGTGTGCTTAGACATTCTCTGTGTAAACAAAGAATAACTTTAGGATAAAATTCATTAAGTTTTTGTCACAAGTCAACATCAAAACATACATTAAATGCAAATCTTTCACACAATGTTAAGGTTAGCTAATCGAATGGATAACTCAGTACATCTGACAAAGTTTTCTAAAGTTATTTGGACTCTGTAGATAGACAATTCCAAAGCAAACTACATATAACTCTTAAATCTCTTAATTTTTATTTCTGAGTGAACTTAGTCAACTGATTTAAAATAGAACCCAGTCCATGGGACTTCCCTGGTGGCGCAGTGGTTCAGAATCCATCTGCCAATGCAGGGGACATGGGTTCGATCCCTGGTCTGGGAAGATCCCACATGCCACAGAGCAACTAAGCCCGTATGCCACAACTACTGAGCCCGTGTGCCACAACTACTGAAGCCCGGGCGTGCCTAGAACCCGTGCTCCGCTACAAGTGAAGCCACCGCAATGAGAAGCCCGCACACTGCAACAAAGAGTAGCCCTCGCCCGCCACAACTAGAGAAGGCCCTCGCGCAGCAATGAAGACCCAACGCAGCCAAAAATAAATTAATTAATTTAAAATTTTGTTTCTAATAAAAATAAAATAGAACCCAGTCCTAGAATTTCTTGGACTATGAAATACTCTTAAATCTTTATTACTGTATACCAAGCAATATGTTAGGTACTTGGAAATCAAAGATGAATACAGAGGGCAAATAATTCTGACTACAATAGCTACCAACAACTTGGGGGAAAGAAAGGTGATATTTGAGCTAGGCCTTGATATATGCCAAGAAAAAGAGGGGTGAAAATCCTGGAGAGTAACACATTCTAAAACATGAACAGCGAATATCTGGAAATGTTAAGATGTTAAACATGAGTGGAATAAAGGCTGATTGAGAAAATGAGTGATAGGAAAGTAGGCAGAATAAGTAGTTTAAGGCCAGATTATAGAATGAGCTTACGAAAGCATATACTTGTGAAGAACTTGTCTATACAGTTCTTAGGGCCTCACGCACCATGGTGAGTAAGGCAAGGGGCACATTTTGGAGTGGCTTATTTTGCTCCCCTTCAATACTCAGTGGTTCTACTTCCTTGATTAAACCCTTACTCATATGAAAAGACAGATGATAGACTAAAAAGCTGTACTTTTCAGATACCTACATCATTCTAAATTTTAAAGTAAAACAGATTTCATATTATACAAACATGTTACACACAAGTATTAATAAACTTTCATCTCTCTCCATACTAACTTTCTTTTTTGCTTGAACCAAGTCAGATTTGCCAGCCCCCCCAAAAAAAAACAAAAAAAGTTTCATGACTGTTTCCACTGAACAACTTCACATAAATTATCACCTAATATCAGAGACAATCCTTTAAAACTCTATTATTTGGTTTCAGCTCAGAGATGTTGAGAGCTGAAAAGATGCGTCTCCTGACCTTGTAACAAGAAAAAAAGGTGAACAGACTGAAAATTAATGGCTTTGGTGAACTCAGTCAGAGGACAGGAGGTCACAGGGCTAACAGCCCCGTAATAAAATCTGGAGAGACAGGTGCCTTCAGGGAGATGCAGGACCAGTATATTTGCTTAGCTCAGGCAGAAGCCCTAAGGAAGATTAACTAGAATTTTTAATGACTTGCTAGAGGTCAAGTGTGGGCAAGTGTGATAGTGTGGAGCTCCTGGGGGTGGCGGGTGTCACAGTCATGGGGGGAGCTCCCATTCTTGCTGGCTTTTCCTCCTGGAACCCAAGCAGGTTCTCCCAAGGAAGACTGGAGAAAGCTCCCCCGTGTGGTGCTGGCTGGGGGAGGGAAACAGCAGGCACAACTAAATCCTTTCCCCTCATCTTCCACACAGAGCAAAAGGCTAAATCTTCATGGGAGAGAGAGCCTTCAAAGCTGGTAGCATAGGGTTCTGGTGGAGGCCCAACACAGTGGGGAAATGGGATGGAGGCCTATAAAATAAGACCCTTAATCCCAAGGGAGAAGCACTTCAAAACCATAGCCTACTGACCTTAGTGTTTACCAATCACAGCTGGAGAAAAGGAACAGGGGACAAAGGAAAAGGGGGGAACAAAGGCAGCCCACCCCCAGAGAAAGGACAGGAACACTTATGAGGGCCACACCCCTGGACTCTGGTTCACAGTGCCTTCCAAACATTAAGGATTAATGGGATACAACACCAAAAGCATGATCCACAAAAGAAAACACTGATAAACTGAATTTCATCATATTTAAAACTTCTGCTCTGCAAAAGATAAAGTGAACGAAAAGACAAACCAGAAATTAGAAGAAAATACTTGCCTATCACATATCTGATAAAGAATTTGCATACAAAATATACAGCTGACCCTTGAACAACACAGATTTGAACTGTGCAGGTCCATTTACACTCAAATGTTTTTCAATCGTAAATACTATAGTACTACATGATCCCCAGCTGGTTAAATCCACAGGTGCAGAGAAGGAACCTCAGTTGTAGAAGGCTGATTGTAAAATTATACTCGGATTTTTCGACTCCACAGAGAATCAGTGACCCTAACCCCCACCTTGCTCAAGGGTCAACTGTATAAAAAACTCTTAAAACTCAATAAGAAAACAAGCAACCCAATATTAAAATGGGCAAAAAAAAAACTGAAGAGCTTCAAGGAAAATATAGGGATGGCAAAAAAAACACATGAAATGCTCAACATCATTTCTCATTAGGAAAATGCAATTTAAAACCACAATGAGCTACCACTACATACATATTAAAATGCCTAAAATCCAAAAACAGACAATAACATGTTGCCAAGGATGCAGAACAACAGGAACACTCGTTCTTTGTTGGTGGAATTGCAAAGTGGTACAGCCACTACAGAAGATAATTTGGCAAACTTGTATAAAGTTACACATGGACTTACCATAAAACCCAGCTATCATACCCTTAGATATTTACCCAAGTGAATTAAAAACTTATGTTCACACAAAAACCTGTACACAAACAGGTGTAGCAGTTTTATTCTTACTCACTAAAACCTGAAGGCAACCAAGATGCTCTTCAACAGGGAAATGAATAAACTGTGGTATATCCAAACAATGGAATACTATTCAGTGATAAGGACTACGTTATCAGTTCATGCAACAACACAGGTGAATCTTAAATGCATTTTGCCAAGTGAAAGAATGCAGACACAAAAGCCTATATATTGTATGATTCCATTCATATGATGTTCTGCAGAAAACAAAATTATAGGGGCATAACAAAGGTCAGTGTTGGGGAGCGGGCAAAGTGACTGCCTACAGAGGGAAAGGACAGCAGAAGTTTTAGGGGGATGGGGCTGTTCTGCATGGACTTTGGGTAATGAATGCATGATTTATGCATCTGTCAAAACCCAAAGAAATGTACAGAGAGTGAACCTGAATGTATACAAACTATATATATTTTTTAAAAATCACCCAGTGTCAGGGGATTCCAACATGGAATGCAGACTGTGGCAAATAAATGCAACCAAACCACACACGTATGACAAGCACACTGAGGTGAAATCGTGAGGATGGTGGCAGGAAAGCTGACCTAAGTAACTTTAGAAAACAGTCATTTGATTGCAAGCTGTAAGGAAATATACAAAAAAACCTGTATGTCAACCAATGCTCTAGTTAGTAAATCTGTTCGAAACAGCTTTGCATGTATACTGAGGTTAAGCAAGTAATGTGGACTTCCCTGGTGGTCCAGTGGTTAAGAATCCGCCTGCCAATGCAGGGGACACAGGTTCGAGCCCTGGTCTGGGAAGATCCCACATGCCGTGGAGCAACTAAGTCTGTGCGCCACAACTACTGACCCTGTGCTTTAGAGCCCACGAGCCACAGCTACTGATGCCCGCATGCCACAACTACTGAAGCCCGTGCGCCCTAGAGCCCACGCACTGCAACTACTGAGCCCACGCTCCGCAACTACTTAAGCCCATGCCCTCTAGGGCCCGCGTGCCGCAACTACTGAGCCCGTGAGCTGCAACTACCGAAGCCCGTGCACCTAGAACCCCGTGCTCCACAACAAGAGAAGCCACCACAATGAGAAGCCCGTGCACCGCAACAAAGAGTAGCCCCCACTCGCCGCAACTAGAGAAAGCCCACACGCAGCAATGAAGACCCAACACGGCCAAAAATAAATAATTTTTTTTTAAAAAGGTACATACTGTATTTAAAAAATTTTAAAAAAAAACAAGTAATGGAGGGTGGTCAGTGAGAACCAGGCTCTCCCTGGTCAGGAGGAGAGTTAGAAACAAGCAAGAAGGGAAGGCTAGAATGAAGCCTGCCCCGGGGTACTGGATTAAAGTCAGAGACAGCAGTATGAACATGTTTTCTTAATATATATTAAGAGGATATATATTAATATAACAGAGGATAAACACAGAAACACTTATCACTATTTATGTATACATGGGACAGTAAACAGTATACAGCATATGTATTCTACTACAGATATATACATTACTCTAGTTCTATCCCCAAGAGAAAACCGTGACACCCCAGTAGCAAGGGGCATTCCCAGACTCAGATCTTGATTTCTAAATGCAATTTTCCAATAAAGGCAACCAGAGCTCCTTGGAGAAATGGCTGATTCCAGAGCCAGAGAACATCTTCCAGTAACAGAAAGTAGCGAGGTGTTTTTAAAATATTGAAAATTAAAAGGAAAAGGTCATATCAAAGGGACACAAGAAGCCAAAATGAAGGAATTCCTAATGGCCAAAGTTGAAACAATGTGAGTAACAGAATAAATAATGTGCTGTTCAATTATAACCCAAAGAATAAAATAAATATCCACGAGTCCACACTGATATATATAACTTAATAAATCAATGGGGGAGATGAGATGATCTTACCCACAAAAGAATTCAAAATAATTTATGTAGAAATCCCCCTTCCAGGAGGTAAAGCTTAGCCCCCTCACGGTCTGACTGTGGGCTGAACTTACTGACATGCTTCCAAAGAACAGAGTAGAAAAGGGAAAAATGGTAACTTTAGAGAGGAGAAACCCAACAAACACCACCTTAACCACGTGATAAAGGTCAGCATCACCAGCTGTGTCATGAGGATGTCACGTACTCCCTAAGGCATATGTCAAAACCCACAGATATTCCCTGATATGTGATGAGAAGGGGCTTTTCCTTTGTGATATTCTCTCCAGAAACCTTTTAACTACAGGCTAGTCATCAAAAAAAAAAGAAAAAACAGAACAACAACAACAAAAAACAGACACAAGCCCAGATTACAGGCTATTCTACAGGCTACTTGGCCAGTGTTCCTCCAAACTGCCAACGTCATGAAAAATAAGGAAAGACTGATAAACTGTCACAGACCAGAAGAAACTAAGAAGACATGACAAAGAAATGCCATGTGGTATCCTGGATTGGATTTTGGAACAGAAAATTGATGGAAAAACTGGTGAAATCCAAAAAGTATAAAGTTAATACTAATACAGCAATGTTCTTAATTTTGACAAATGTAACATGATAACTGTATTTCTTTGCTAGGGCTATCATAACAAAGTACCACAAACTACGTTTAGGCTTAAACAGAAAGTTATTGTCTCAGTTCTGGAGACTAGAAGTCTGAGATCAAGGTGTCAGCAGGACCACACTCTCTCTGAAGGCGCTAGGGGAGGGTTCTGTTCCAGGCCTCTCTCCTAGCTTCTGATAATTCCTTGGCTTGTTGCAGCATAACTCCAATATTCACACGGCATTCTCCGTGTATATATGTCTCCAAATTTTCCCTTTATATAAGGATAAATTATATTGAATTACCCCAGTAATTTCTACTTCAGTACGACCTCATCTTAACTAATTACATCTGCAATGAGCTGACTGGCTGTAGGGAGAAACGATCTACCATGGGTCCTGAGGCTTCCCTGCACTTTACTGCTGTGTATTTCATGGATCCAAGGGCCTGAAGGCTCTTCACCTGGGTCATTTTTCAGGACTGTATTTGCTGCGAGAAACTTTGAAGAAAATGTAAAGTCTCCCTCCGGGACAGAGAGCAGGCTTGCTTACAGTGTGTTACAAACCGGCAGGTTCCCCAAATTCAGTACTGCTGTCCTGTAATGCAACCCACTGCATATGAACGCATTCATTTGGGCCTTCTGTCACCCCTGTGGGACTTGGGGAGCAAGGGAACCAATACAAACCTGAAGCTCAATGCTGCTAATTGGGTAACTAATAACGACGTCCTTTGTCTCTAATTCAAGAGTTGCATATCTGCTGCCAGCATCCATGGAAAAGTAACAAGCTAACTACTAACTTGTTATTGGGGTAAAATCCTATCCCAGACCCAACGTTGTCTAGCCAGACCGAAAGCCCTCCACTTGCCCCATTCTGATCATAGCCCTCACCCTCCCTTCAAAAGTAACAACTGTCTTGGTTTTTATGATAAACACAAAGTGTACATCCATAAACATCATCTATCCATTTTTTTTAAATGGATGTATCTTTCAAGTCTTTTAAAATCTAAAGGTTCTGCCTCCATTCCTTTCTTTTCTTCACAATTCGTTGAAAAAAACCAGGCCTTTCAACCTATAGAATTTCCTAGTACGGATTTTGCCGATTGCACACTCATCCTACCCACTTACTTTTAACAGCTGTTCATTCTTAGATATCAATTTAATCAGTCCCCTACTGATTAGCACTGGGTCATTTACAATTTTTGCTATTACAATGGATGCAGGAATATCTTTAAGCATCGACTTTCCAGCACTTAGGTGAAGTATTTTTGCAGGACATTTACAGAGGGCCAGACTTTGAGCAAAGAATATTACATAATCGTCTGTTAAAAGCCACTAGAGGGACTACCCCGGCGGTTCAGTGGTTAAGATGCCGCGCTTCCACTGCAAGGGGTGCGGGTTCCATCCCTGGTGTGGAACTAGGATCCCTCATGCCACCCAGCATGGCCCAAAAAAAAGCCACTAGAATGGTAAAATTAATGAACAAAGGATCTTTTTTCCCCCACCTGAAAAGTTCATGGCCTTCTTAAAACCTGAAAACAACTATTGGTGCATTAATCAAAAACATTCACACAGGGCTTCCCTGGTGGCGCAGTGGTTGGGAGTCCGCCTGCCGATGCGGGGGGCACATGTTCGTGCCCCGGTCCGGGAGGATCCCACGTGCCGTGGAGCGGCTGGGCCCGTGAGCCATGGCCGCTGGGCCTGCGCGTCCGGGGCCTGTGCTCTGCGGCGGGAGAGGCTGCAGCAGTGAGGCCCGCGTACCGCAAAAAAAAAAAAAAAAATTCACACAAAAGATCAGAAGGGAAAAAGATGAAGTCTGCAGTATTAGTGTCATTTATGTATGTTAATTCTGCAGAAAAAAATCTCTTTTCCAAAAATATCATTAACTTTTAGTTAAAACCTAGAAAAGGCTTCTATGAAGAGAAATATCTCATATTAGGAAAGATTACAGAGACTAGAGTCAGACATGAACTTCTCATACAACCCAAATTTGGAGGTGGGGGGTGGGATAGAAGGGGTAAGGAGAACATCCATTTAATGGATATACGTGAAGGAAACATGCTAAAATGCATGGACACCATCAACACACAGCCCTGTGCTGAACTGAATGCATGAAGTCTGCCAAAATAATATCCCTAAGACAAAAATAACTTAGAGGACTTCCCTGGTGGTGCAGTGGTTAAGAATCCACCTGCCAATGCAGGGGACACAGGTTCGAGCCCTCATCCGGGAAGATCCCACATGCCACAGAACAACTAAGCCCATGCACCACAACTACTGAGCCTGCCCTCTAGACTCCATGAGCCACAACTACTGAGCTCGCGAGCCACAACTACTGAAGCCCGCATGCTCTAGGGCCCGTGCTCCGCAACAGGAGAAGCCACCGCAATGAGAAGCCCAGGCACTGCAACGAAGAGTAGCCCCCACTCACCGCAACTAGAGAAAGCCCACGCGCAGCAAAGACCCAACACAGCCAAAAGTAAATAAATTTTAAAAATAAATAAATAACTTAGAACATCCACTCTGCTGGAACATGGAACTATTCTGGCAAAATCCATAGTAGCAATATTTCCTAAAGTGTGCAAAGAGATGTTTACTGCATCTATGTTGAAGGAGAAAATGGCCCATGGTCAAATAAGCTTGGGAAAAACTTAAACCAATATAAAGTTTAATTCCTATAAGACTTTTCAGTCTTTAATAGGCAAATACGCAATGTAAACTTTTAAAATACAATGAGCAGCATAGTTCTCACTTGATTAAAGAACTTTTTATTTTTCATGGAACAGCTATCTCTTGGGACTTGTATTTTTCAGGTTACATTTTGGAAAACACAGTCAGAGACTTCACAAACATTGAGAGAAATGAGCCTTTCCTCTGAGGAAAATCAAGTGCATGACACATAGCAGGTATCCAAAAAACGTTTAATAAGTTGAATGAATAATCCTTCATTCTACTAATGCAGTCCTGCTGTAACACAAGCCTAAAATAAGCTTCACACTGTGGATACCCAAATCCCAATCTCAAGCACATACCTTTCACTATATGTAACATTCACTGCCACTGAACTAAGTAACAACTGAAAGACATACCCAGGGAAACAGCCTACCTTTTGCAGAATATGATTTATTTTGACGTCATCCATTTCCAGCCAATATTAAAGAATGCCATTAAATTTAAATTATTATAACACAAATATGACACCAAAGCACAATATAAGTATGATTCATAGAATCAAAAAACATTTAATAAATGCTGATTACTCAAGCTTCACTCAATCCTTCCTGACTTCAAACTGAGTCAGTAAATTTCTCCATATGGAAGTGATTTATAGAGAATCTCTCAAACTGTCCTCAGCTGTGCTCTAGCTCTCACCTTCTGTGATATCAGCTACTTCCCATCTTCAATTATTACCTCTAAACAGCTGGCTCAAACCTGCATCTGTACCTTTACTTTTCCAGAGGCCCAGGCCCTTATTCCAAATGCCTGCTACAATTACAGGAGTACCTACATGGCACCCCAAACTCAATTTGTTAAAAACCAAATTTACCAAGAAATTTCTCTCCAACAAATCTGTCTCTCCTCCTCTGTTCCCTACATCAGGTAAAGGTATCACCATTTTCTCAGTCAACCAAGCACAAAATGTTGGTGTTGATTCCTAACTGTTCTCTTCCCGTCTCTGCCAACAACTTGAAGTAGTTACCAAATACCAGAGAAACTAGTTCTAAAATGATTCTATCCATTACTTTCTACTCTCATTGCCCTAGCCATACGGCATGATTATAATTTTCCTTTTCGGCAGATTTCCAGAATTTTTGCCAGACGGTCTATCCTTCACACTGCGTTCAGAGAAATTTTGCTAAAGCCCAATTCTAATCTTGTTAATCCCATTAAAAAATGTTCCATGACTCGCCATTAATTTCAAAAACATCCAACTTTACTTGACATGGCCTTCAAGTCTCTCCACATCTGATCCCAGGTAAACTCTCCAGACCCACCATTGCACAGCACTCCTTACAATGGAGACTCAGAAAGCCGAGTGTAGCCTCTATTCTCCTATCTCACAGTTCTTGCCACAGGAATAAACATACTGCATAATAGAAAGAAAACAGATTTTGGAGTCAGGTGGACTCAAACATTAGTTTTGCCACTCACTACTACTATACACCCTCAGACAAGCTAGTCTCAGAGCCTCAACTTCTGTGTTTACAAAATGGAGATAACAGAACCACATTTAGTGTTACTATATGAACTCTCACTACTTCCCATCTCTACCTATTGAAACCCTAATCATGCTTCAAGGCCCAGATCAAATAAATGACTGTGCTCCAGTAAGCTTTCACTGGTTACAAAGTCGACATCAGTCAAGTTCTTTGCATATACAATGCAAGCACTTAATGTATGTCTGTTCAAAAGGCATAGATTATAAATTGGTTGATACTGATTCTAGATCATCTGCACATACAGAATATGAACATGATTGCTGTCATGAAATGACATGTGCAGTTTCAGTTCATGCAGTCCAACCAGTATACCTTCATACTGAAAAGAACTACTTTCTGATGGAAAAAAGTCTTCTCCATGTCCAGGTCAGAATTATATGGAAAAAATGAGCTTCTGCATATTAAATTAAACGCTGTGTAAGAGTTTTAAACATTATGGAAAAAGAAAAAAAGTTTTTCCTATGAATATTTTTGTTGTAAAAATATGTCCAAATCAGCCTATGAATATAAAGGAGACTTCATTAATAGGTCCTACTAGCTTGCATTAGCTTGACAAACTATCTGCAGAAATGCAGGACTTCTGCCTCCTTTCCAGGTTCAGGTCCATCTAATATCTTTGAAGGGTCACAAGGAATGTCACACTACTATCACAAGTCAGTCCTATCCATTTCTCATAACGCGGCCTACAGTTCTGCCATCAGTGGCATATTTCCACCACTCCGCTATGAAGTAAAAAAGGCTCTTGCTCTATCAGCTCTCTTAGAAGGGTCACAGGAGGAATTCTTGGGGTACAGCTTCTCAATCTCTGCAGCACATGTAAAAGCCAACATTGGGAGCTAGAACCATTCAGTCTTCAGGCCCTGATGAGAGTCCAGTTTACCTTCCTTTCTTCAATGTGGTTTATGCCCCAGGTCACACAGCCCCATGGAATCTGGACTGTCATGTCTTTCTATTCCACTTGTGCGCATATCTAAATATGAATCTAAATATGAACAATAACATTGTTCTAAGTTCTTTTTCCAGGAAATTCCTCAGCTCCCATGTATATCAGCTGACTAAAATAAATAAGGGTAAGATATTCCAGTTTTCATATGCCCATCTCCGTGTAGGCTGAACTGAGAAACACTATGCAATAGTTACTTAGTGTTCACTCTGCCACAGGCTGTAGAGTGCAGTAGGTAGGCTATGGAGCCAGATAACCTGGATTCAAATCCCACCTCCTGTTTACCAGATGTGTGACACTGGGGCATACTACTTAGCCTCTCTGTCCCTTAAATTCTGATCCATTAAATAGGGATAAGACCATAACCCCCTTACCCAAACCCCTTGGGTCCAGATGCATTTCAGAATTCAGAAAATTTTCTAGATTTTGGAAAGGTAACACAGTACATATTACATAGTATATAAAACATCCTAAGTGGAGGCTGGTTCAGTACACTGTAACCAAATGCTTTACTACTTCTGCACCAAACCATGAGTATTAAACACTAGTTAGGATATGGACAAAAGGAGTTTCACAAGTATGTTCAGATCATATTTTGCCATCAAATGCATTTACCACAAACTAACCCCAAACCAAACACAAACTTATGATTTTGAGGTTTCAGAATTGCAGGTAAAGGACCTGTAGTATCTGCTCTGTAAGACTATGAGAATCAACTGAGCTAATACTTAGAATAGCACCTGGCATAATACCATAAGTGCTGTATCTGAGTGACTTGTCCTTTTTACATGCAAGGTACTTGTCAGGCTGCATGAGAGTGTCTTTTTTTTTGACTATACAACTCTTTTATTGAAAGCACTTAACAGAAACACTGTTGAGAAACGCTGAACCAAGAAATTTCTGAATTATCGTACAATAACATGATTCTATAATGATATCCAGACCATTGTTCTAATCCTTTAGGGACCACATTCACATCTCGGTATCAGGCTTTAAGTCTACTGTCTCAGAAATTTGTCCAGGGAGTAAGAGATGCAGGTAAATGCTTACAAATTTTTAGTATTGTAGACTTGAATCCTAAAATATGTAAGAAGAGACACAGAGAGACTTATGCCGTTACTGACATTATTACCATTTATGGGTAAAATACAATTTTTCTGACCATAGGAATGAAAAATTTTAGACTTTACGTTAATATTTTTCTCTGACTTTACTGAAGTTTTGAAATAAAAGTAAGTTGTTTGGCAAACTTATCGTTACCAGGGGGTAAGGGGGGAGGGATAGATTGGGAGATTGGGATTAATACATATACACCACTATATATAAACTAGATAAGTAATAAGGACCTACTGCATAGATGAGGGTGTCTTAGTCCGTTCAGGCTGCTGTAACAAAAATACCACAGACTGGGTAACTTATACAACATTTAATTCTCACAATTCTGGAGGCTGGAAAGTCAAGATCAAGACGTCTGCAGAGGGTTTCCCTGACGGCACAGTGGTTGAGAGTCCACCTGCCGATGCAGGGGACACAGGTTCGTGCCCCAGTCCGGGAAGATCCCACATACCGCGGAGCGGCTGGGCCCGTGAGCCATGGCCGCTGAGCCTGCGCATCCGGAGCCTGTGCTCCGCAATGGGAGAGGCCACAACAGTGAGAGGCCCGCGTACCGCAAAAAAAAAAAAAAAAGACGTCTGCAGATTCAGTGTCTGGTTAAGTCCAATTTCCCAGTTCATAGATGGCTGTCTACTCGCTGCATCCTCCCTCAGAAGGCAGAAAAGGTGGGGAATTTCTCTGGTGTCTCTTTTATAAAGGCACTGATCCCACTCATGACAGCTCTGCCTTCCTGACCTAATCACCTCTTAAAGGCCCCACCTCCAAATATCAACATACTGGCAATTAGATTTCAACATATGAATTTCGGGGGGACACATTCAGTCTATAGCAAAGATATAGAAAAATGAATAAAAATCATTTCTTCCTTGCAGTGTGATAAACTAATACCATCTAAGCTTTGGAATGGTACTACTAGTACAATAGTGGCTAACATGTATAAAATGATTATTATACGCCAAGCACTATGCTAGATTTTTTAATGAATTATTTATTATTCATAAGCGCTCTAAGATGGATACTATTATCCCCATTTTTTATATATCAAAAAAGGAGGCTGAAAGAGACCAAGTAATCTGCCCAAGATTAAGTAGCGGACCCATTATTTAAACCCAGGCATTCTGACTTGAAGATCCATCCTCTTATCCATAACCTATGCCACCTCCAACAAGTTATATGGGTCAAGTTTTGACACTATAAAATTGGAAACCAAAGTGTACCAAGATCAATGAAATCTGCCAGTATCTACTTTCCTAACAACAACATTTTAAATTGCACATTATAATCTAATAATGCCAGCAAAACAAAGTCCAAACTTACCAAATGCTGCAGTATGATATTAGTCCTTCTGGATGAATTAAACCTGAAACAAATGTAGAATACAATGAACACAGTAATGTGGGTAGTCATGTTTCACTGTATAAATACTACATTCCCTTTTGTTTGCTTCAGCTTCTTTGAAAAGTTATTAAAACAAAAAGTATTTTTTAAAAAAGTTTAATTCTCATGCATTGTGGTAGGAACACAAAATGGTACAGCCACTTTGAAAGAAAATTTGGCAGTTTCTTACAAAACTAAACATACGCTTCTACCATATGACCCAGCAACTGCACTCCTTGGTATTTACCCAAAGTAGTTGAAAACTTATGTCCACCTACACATGAATGTTTATGGTAGCTTTATTCATAATAGCCCAAATGTGGAAGTAACCAAGAGGTCCTTCAATAGCTGAATGGATAAACAAACTGTGGTACATCTATACAATGAAATATTACTCAGCAATAAAAAGAAACAAGTTATCTTTCCACAAAAAAAAAAAAAAAAAAGAGGAACCTTAAATGCACACTGCTAAGCAAAAGCAGTCAATCTGAAAAGGCTATGTACTGTATGCTTCCAACCACAGATCATTCTGAAAACTATGGAGGCAGGAAAAAGATCAGTGGATATCACAGGGTTAGAGGAGGGCAGAAGAAAGGAAAGAACAAGTGGAGCGCATGGGATGTTTAGGGCAGTGAAACTAGTCTGTACGGTCGTAATGGTAGAGACTTGTCATTATACACTGGTCAAAATTTTCTGCTAATTTTCTCTGTAAACCTAAAACTGCTTTTTTTAAAAAAGTTAAGGGCTTCCCTGGTGGCGCAGTGGTTAAGAATCCGCCTGCCAATGCAGGGGACATGGGTTCAAGCCCTGGTCCGGGAAGATCTCACATGCCGCAGAGCAACTAAGCCCGTGTGCCACAAATACTGAGCCTGCACTCTAGAACCCACGAGCCACAACTACTGAAGCCTGTGCACCTAGAGCCTGTGCTCCACAACAAGAGAAGCCACTGCAATGAGAAGCCCGCACACCACAACAAACAGAAGCCCCCGCTCGCCGCAACTAGAGAAAGCCCACGCGCAGCAACAAAGACCCAACGCAGCCAAAACTAAAATAAATAATTTTAAAAAATAAAAATAAAAGAAGTTAAAGAAAACTGCTAGTTTAAAAAAAGTTTGATAAGGATGCAATAGGCATTCTCAGACATTGCTGTGAGACATATAAATCGGTAATGCCTTTCCAGTAGGCACACTGGAAATACGGACCCACAATCTTTAAAATGATCATACCCTTAGACCTAGTAATTTCACAGGCATTTGTATTAAGGAAACTTCAGACACGATCAAAGTTTGATTTACAAAGATGTCTGCAACAATTATTTACATAAGGAAAAAACTGGAAACAAAGTATCTAACGATTTAGTAATATTTTTAAAACTGTCATCTATACAAAACCATTACATAGCCAAAAATATATATGTATTTAAAAATATTTAAATAATAGTTATGACATAGAAAAATAGTCATGACAAGTTACGAAAAGAAAACTGGCTACAAAACAAATACAATACAACTCTAAGTCTGTTATTCTAAAAGTGTTTGCTAGGCTAGGAATACAAAGCTTAAGATACAACTTAGCAAAAATGATCGATAATAACAGAAGTAAGAATGGTGGAGGGTGGGGGAAACTGGGAAGGGGCATGAGGAAACATGGAGTGTTGGAAGTTGTCTCTATCATGATGGTTACAGGACTGTTCACATATATAAAAGTTCACTATAGACTTCAAAATATAGTACATTTAAGTACTTCGTGTATTGATACTTTCTAATTAAAGTAAAAGTAAAAGCAAAGCAACATGGGGGAGGGTAGTGACTGGAGAGGACATAAAGAGGGCTTCTAGATGCTGGTACTATCTTGTTTCTTGATCCAGGTGCCACTGAAATGAGCATGTTCATGAAAATCCATCAAATTGTATCTTTAAGCTTTGGGTCTTTAAAAAAGTTCCCCAAAAGTCATCGTTCTTGCCTTTGAGAAACTCAAAGTTTAGTGAGAGAGATGCGTATAAAAATACCATAATTAGGAAGATACAGGCATCTCCTGCTTTTCAAAAGTTCGCTTTACAGGGCTTCCCTGGTGGTGCAGTGGTTGAGAGTCCACCTGCCGATGCAGGGGACATGGGTTCGTGCCCCGGTCCGGGAAGATCCCACATGCCGCGAAGCGGCTGGGCCCATGAGCCATGGCCACTGGGCCTGCGCGTCCGGAGGCTGTGCTCCGCAGCGGGAGAGGGCGCAACAGTGAGAGGCCCGCGTACAGAAAAAAAAAAAAAAGTTCGCTTTACACCACTTTGCTTTTTCCAAAGACCTACATTAGCACCTGTTTTCACTAATCCAAAGAAATCCAAAGAAGATTATCACTTTTATGAAAAAAGGTGAAGAGCAGAAAGAGCGTTGTTTGTTTTGAAGCAAGATGTTATAGAGGCAGCATGCACCCCGAGCAGTGAGAGTGGCACCACTGAGCTCCTTCCGCAGTAACTGCACTCTGCATCTCAGCACCAAGTGACCAAAGACTTGAACTGTGGGAGCCTCTGTGCTTTATCTCAATTTGTTTTGTACATCCATTAGCAAGATGTGTCATAAGATAATTGCTTTTCACTTTACACCATTTCGGCTTATGCGAGGTTTCACAGAAATGCTCTGCTTTCAGATAGCAGGGGAAACCTGTCCTGGGATACAAGAAGTTAGATTTAAGATATATGGAGAGAGGTCAAAGCTGAGATCAGTAGTAGCAGCAGCAGCCTGACAGGAGCTGTGCATATGCAAAGACACAGATACTATCTGATGGACCTGATAAACTGCCAACTTATTAATTTTATTAATTTTTCAAGGATACCTTGAGATTATTTGAAGGGCAAAAGTTTAGCTGAGACATTAAGAAAAAGGGTGATATGACCATTGTTACCACTTGTAACCACATTCTAGTTGACTGAATTCATAAAAATATATGTAATCTAACTTACTTTTCAGAATTTGTATTACTTTCATTTTCTATTACATTCAAATTGAATACTACTACAAAAAAAGAGGAAAATCACTAATTTAAGTCAGTCACACTTCACATTCCTGGACTAGCATATTTTGAATTTGCCTTACCACAAGTAAAATATTCTTATCCTAAGCCAGTAATTCCACAGCTAGTCTGCACAGTAGAATCACTTGGGACTACTGTAAACATTCCAAAGCCCCAGTCACATCCAAGACCAATTATCAAACTCTGGAGATGGGACACAGACATAGATATTTTGTTTGAAGCTCCCCAAAAGATTCCAAAGTTCAGACAAGTTGTCATTAAAATCAATACTTTATAAAAATTAACCTGGGGGGCTTCCCTGGTGGTCCAGTGGTTAAGACTTCGCCTTCCAAAGCAGCGGGTGTGGGTTCAATTTCTGGTCAGGGAGCTAAGATCCCACATGCTTCTCGGCCAAAAAACCAAAACATAAAACAGAAGCAATATTGTAACAAATTCAATAAAGACTTTAAAAATGATCCACTTCAAAAAAAAAAAAAGTTAACCTGAAGTGACAGATTCTTATTTAGGGGTATTTTTAAAATAGAGATTTCATATAGACTTTACTATCTGAACTATACTTACCCTAAAGCACCACTTCTAAAATTTTTTTCAACTTAACTCAAAAAACTTCCTAAAAGAAAAATTAAGTATCAAAAAATTTAAGCACTAATTTCTTTAGATCCAGAATAACTTTGAATTCCTTAATGGCCAATACCCAAATGCCAGTTCAAGGCTAATGAGGATGCTGCCAGATTGGCAGGTTTTATGTAACAGTTTAAGTACTACCTGCAGCATAAAGAATAAACAAAGAGAAACACAAGGCCTGGCTTCAAGTCCCAGTTTTATATATGATATAGAATTTTATTTCACTCAGAAAAGTTAATGTAAACCTACCAAACGCAAGTTTGAACCACTGTGTATGGCATTTACAGGTCAAAAAAAATCTCTGGACCAGTTACTATAAAGCAAAATAGAAAACAAACCTAAGTACAACTAAGTTCCCTGCCAGATTCTATACAATCATATTCCTTCTATATGTTCCGATTTATGCTCAGCTATTATTTAAAATCTGGTATTAACTTTTATATCTCAGAAATGTATTTGCATGTTCAGAGTCTCCAAGTAATTCTGAATTTATGGTCTCTTTCCTTCCTTTTGACTCCCAAAGTGCCATCTGGTGGAAGGGAAGAGACATGCACATTCCAGCTACTACTAATTTACTAATTCACTTTATCAGGCTTATTTCCTTCAGGTGATGGTCAACTTGGCTGCTTGCAGCAGTTGTTCTGAAAGTGTGGTTCCTGGGCCTACACAATCAGTTTACCTGGGAACCTGTCAGAAATGCAAATGCTTCGCCCCATTCCACACCTACTGAATCAGACACTGTGGGGTAAGGCTCATAAATCTATTTTTAACAAACCCTCCAGGTGATCCTCATACTTGCTAAAAACGACTGTCTTAGAAGGATGAGAACCTTATCCTTTAGAAGATTTCTGATTATCCAATAAAGCACACATGGGCTTACAAAATTAACTTTTCATGAAACTGTTTCAGATGACGATATAATAAAAATAGTACTTAATGAAGATTATTACAGCAGAACTAGGCATGGTAGAATGTGAATAGAACAGAAAATCAAGTCCAAGGCCAAGTAACTCAGGCATGAACTGATGAACACCAGCTGTGGAAACAAGGCAATGATTTACTGAGTTATTATGAAGTAAAAACTCAATGGAAAACAAAAAGAATTATGCCAAAAACGACTACAAGATTTCATGCCAGGAGAGCTAGGAGAAATAGGTACTGAAAAGCTTGGGAAGGAAACTAGCTGGTTTGTAGGATGAAATATGAATTCCATTTTGAATTTGAGGTTGTAATGACCTAAGTAGAAATATTCAACAGTGAGTGGAGAAGAAAGACTGGAGTTTGAAAGAAAAGTTAGAACTAAAGACATTTCAGGAAGTCACATGTATAGACAATCACTGAGGCCTAAGAACCTCTAAGCTCTCTATGAGGAATAAGTGAGAAAGCTACAGTTGAAAACTATGGCCTGAAGGCCGCTTGAGCCTACAAATGTGTTGTTTGGTTAGCAGTGTTTTAAAATGACAGACACTTTAAAATCAAGAGATTTCACTTAAAAACGCAGCTTTCCAGCTTTTCCAGACAAACTGGTAGTTCTGGAAACCCTGGGTCTACACTCTACAACGGCAACGGCAACGGCAACGGCAACGACACCCAGGCTGAAAAGCTGCCTTTAGAGAGAGCGTTCGCTATTGCTCACTAGCTCCCCACTAATCCCCACAGCTGCCACTAGCCAGCACCATTCCTTCTGGGCATCTGCATTTGGGTTTGTGACTGTTCGACTAAAAAATAATAAAAATAACAGAGAATCAAATATTGAGCCTTCAGAAACAACTACACAGAAGTAAAAGAAAGAGAAGACAGGCAGCCCAAGAAGCAAACCAAAACAATATAGTTCAGCACAACACAGAGGAGATGAAGAAGGGAATAAACACTATTAACAGCTTAAAGATCAGTCTCTTTGAGGAGGCTCCCTGAGCCCCTCCTCCTTTCTAAACCTGGCTCTCTTTTCCTTTAAGACACTTAACAGACTTCATAACTAGGTATTACTTTTGTTTAAATATTTGTTTCTCATCTGATCTCCTCTAACTTCAATGACCTGAAGTTAAAAACAATAAGAACAAGTAGTCCAGGGACTTCCCTGGCAGTCCAGTGGTTAAGAATTCGCCTTCCAATGCAGGGGGTGTGGGTTCGACCCTTGGGATCCCTGGTCGGGGAGCTAAGATCCCACATGCCTCACAGCCAAAAATTCAAAACATAAAACAGAAGCAATATTGTAACAAATTCAATAAAGACTTTAAAAATGGTCTACATCAAAAAAATCTTTTAAAAAAAAAAAGAACAAGTAGTCCAGGTTGGCTACAGGATAACAGATGTGCCTAGAACACTATCTCCCAGGAGCTGTAACAGGACAGTAAGTATTGTTGAATTCATGAACTAAATTGGGGCCTAATCTTTGAAACCCAGGCTGGGAACTTTTTATTTAATTCCATAGGTAGAAGAACACCTCTAAGAGCTTTTGAGCGGAGGAATGGAAGGCACTGAAGTAAACTTCAGCAAGATTAATCTGGCAGTCATGTGCAGAACCTATTCAAATTGGGAAGAGATAAGTCCATTAATCAAGTTTCTGCAAAAAGAACAAGTGATAAATGAGAGGAATGTTAAAATTCAAATCAGCAGGAAGAGATAAGGATTGGGAGTGTGGGAGAACTTAGATAACTTTAGGAATCTAGAAGAATAGATAGTGCTATGAAGTTGAAAGTGCAGAGGAGGCATAAGGGTTGCACTTATGTGCAAATGTATATTTGAGGTGCAAAAGAGACATTCAGGTGGTTGTGACTAGTACTAGAGCTCAGGATAAATCAAGGTTAGACATACAAATTTGAGAGCTATCTTCAGAGAGAGGTACTTTACTGGGGAACTACAACAATAACAAAAAATTCCAAGGGCTGTATTGGCACTAGGGCAAGATAAGTAGTGGGGAGTGGTAGTAGGAAAGCAAGACAGTGACAGAAAAGCCAAGGGAAGCCAAGGTTCAAGGACTGCCCAACAATGTCAACCACAGCACAGGGGCCCTAGTTCCTCTCGGAAAACTGTGGCACCCTGTTCCTTAGTACATTTGTAATTAGGCTGTTAAGACTGGATGATACTGGCCTCAGGTCTCTGCTTTGCCAGGGTAATAATACCCACTCCAGGGCTGGCCCTGGAAAAGGCATCTCTGATCAAAGCCCCCAAACCAGTCCAGGACTCACCTAATCAGTCTGCACCTTGCAACTGGGCATGCAACAAAGCCAATCTGAACTCTGGGAATGACAGATTCTTTCCCAAGTCAGTTAATTTTGTTAACTTTGTTAACAAAGTTAACATGTCTTCCCAATGTGTTTCTCAATTAATTCGGTATTTGCTCACAGCTTCAAAAAAGCATCAGCACTGATTATATGTACCAATTTTCTTTATATCTGCCAAGTTCCTCTGTGAGCTGGTTAGAGGCACAGAGACAACTAATTTCAAGGTATTAAAAAAAAAAAAAAAACGAAGAAGGAAAGCAACTCTTCGATTTTTCTTCAAATACTGAATACCAGGTGCATGGATACAAGGTTAAAACAACTAGACACATTGCCCTAAAACTGAAAGTATTCTTAAATCAAAAAACCACTCCCATCCCTTTGCCCTAAAGCAAAATCCAAGACTAAAAACCCCCAGGAATTTCAGCTGTGAGGCAATTACCCGGTTCTCCCTTCCAGCAGCCTGAGCTGATACCTGGTAATGCATGGGGGCAGGCGGTAGGCCTCAAGACTGCTCCAGCCTAACTTTCTACAGTGATTGCTACCAGATTTCCTCAGCTGAGCTCAAGCTGCATTGAGTAGCACTTTCAAAAGTTAAACACATTTGCACACATACTCCCCCAAGCCAAGCTGTGCGGCCGCAACACTCGCCTCAAAGTTCCAGACAGCTGCACTAACGCTGGAACTACGCGACACAGCTGAAAAACAATCACACCACAAGCACAGATAACAACTGGCAAAGCACGAGCGTTTGTAAGCAGCACAAAACATGCCACAAAATTCCCCCAAGTCGAAACCCTGCGTGTCCCCCAAACTTACTCAACTTTGAAAAAGGAAAGAAATGGGGGTCAAGTCTGCATTAAGAGCCAGAGAGGCAGAAAACGAAGGTGATGCTGCAAAGAATGTGCTAGAAGGAGTGACACCGAGACCCAGAAGAGGGCTGAGGGTGGTCCAAGCGGGTCGGGACTCGGGTCTGAGAGCTGCGCCTCCAAGGGCGACTCGAAACGTCAAGGCCAGGCAGTCCCCACCGCCCTGACCTTTTCCACCCGGGCGAGCGCAGCCGATGAACCTGCCCCAGACCGCTCGCTCACTCACCTCGACATGAGTCTCCACATCTCCCGCAGCCCCATCGTCAAAACACTCGAGCCTAAAACAACCCCGACCCGGCAGCCCGCTCGCTTGGCGCTTCACGCCACACGTCAGACCCGCCCACCGCCGCCCGGCGCCGCCGGACACAGACTGCAAGTCCTCCAGAGGGCTAGAGAGACCTAGGGCAGGACTTTACGGCGGCGCGTCGCTGGGGGGCGGGGCGAGAGCCACCGACTGAGGAAATGGTTGAGAGAGAGGAGAGGTGGGAAGGGGCGTGGCCTGGGAAGGGGCGGGGCCGGGGTGCAGGCGGTGGGCGAGGCGGGGCAGGGCTGAAGGAGAGGTCAGAGAGCAGAGGCGGGCTGAACCGGAGGGAAGAGTTTGCTCGCTTGGGGCTCTCCTGGGAAAAACCCAAGTGACCTAAACAGCTCAGTTTGACTAGCAGAGCTTGACAGGAAATACTTTTCTGGAATCTTAAGATTTTTTAAAACTAAAAATGTAAACTTGGGACTTCCCTGGCGGTCCAGTGGTTAAGACTCCGCTCTTCCACTGCAAGGGGCAGGGATTGCATCCCTGGTTGAGGAACTAAGATCCCGCATGCCCTACGGTGCGGCCAAACAACATTTAAAAAGTAAACTTAGTATTCTTTTTTTTTTTTTGGCTGTGGTGTGCGGTTCCCCAACCAGGGATCGAACCACTGGACTGCCAGGGAAGTCCCTAAGATTAGTATTCTATTCTGAGAATCAAGCAGATGAAATACACGTGATAAGAGGAGGACATTTACTGTAATTTATTCCTAGCCTAACATAGCAGAATTTCTTTCATATTAGGATTGAGATATTTCCGGTTTTTTGGAAAAGTTATAGTTCCCCAATCTTCCTTAATGACAGACAAGAATTGTCTCCTTAAGAGGTGATATATATGTCTTCAACTAAACTAAAAGTTACTGTTATCAGCAAAAGCATAAAATTGCATCTAGAAAGTAGCCTACTCTTGAATGAAACTAAAATTTAACTCAACCACTAGTATCAACTATTATGTAGATACAGAAGGATGTTCCTCTGCGTCCAGATACACCGAGATGTCCAGCAGCAAACATTTCATCACTACTGAACCACTGACACATTTATCAGGAAGGAGGAATTCAGGGAAGAATTTCAGAGAGAGGGAATTTAAAGGAGTTAGCCTCAGCAAGTTAACATCTGAGAATATACTGTCAAGCCTTTGGTCAAAAATTACCTTTCTACCTAGTCAAATATAATTATCCAAATACCCATTGAACAGAGGGCAAACTGGCATCACAGAAAGAACTCCTGACCTACAATTCAGTTTTTAACCTGCTGTGGGAAATTGCTTTTTGACATCACGCTCATTCAGCGTGCACAAAAAATGAACAATCATCAGCATGGTTTACTGGAAAGACCAAGGGCTTTCCTGCAAGCCCAAGATTCAAATCTTCCCTGTCCCCCTAGCTTCATGTGTGTGTAACCTGTGTCTCACAAGGCCCCATGCTTAGACGGAATCTGCCTTTGGTTTAATGCTCTGCTTGTAATAGATTTTGAACAAGGGACTCTGCACTTTCATTTTGCACTAAGCCCCACAAATTATGTCGGTCCTGACCTGCCTTTAGCACAGTCGTTTAGTGTGCTAGTTTAGTGAATAGTTTAGTGAATTTGGGCAAATTATGTAACCCAGGACCTTTCTCAAAAATGTTTGTATTATTTTGGACTAAGAATTCTAGTTGCAGACAATCCACAGAATGGGAAACAAATCTGCAAATGATATATTTGATAAGGAGCCAGTATCTACAATATGTAAAGAACTATTACAACTCAATAATAAAAAATGGCAAATAGCCCTATTTTTTAGATGGACGATGGATTGAAAAGACAGTTCTCCTGGGACTTCCCTGGTGGCACATTGGGTAAGAATCTGCCTGCCAATGCGGGGGCACGGGTTCAATCCCTGGTCTGGGGAGATCCCACATGCTGCAGAGCAACTAAGCCCCTGCACCACAACTACTGAAGCCCGTGCGCCTAGAGCCTGTGCTCTGCAGCAAGAGAAGCCACCGCAACGAGAAGCCCGTGCACCGCAACGAAGAGTAGCCCCCACTCGCCACAACTAGAGAAAGCCCACGTGCAGCAACAAAGACCCAACACAGCCAAAAATAAATAAATAAATTTATGAAAAAAATATGACAGTTCTCCAAAGAAGATGTACAAATGATCAATAATCATATGACAAGGTGCTCAACATGCTTGGCCATCAGGGAAGTGCAAATCAAGACCAAGATAAGATATGACTTCGCACCTACTAGGATGGCTATCAAAAAGACAGAAAATAACAGGTGTTGGTGGAGAATTTGGAATTCTGAATACACTGCTGGTAGGAATGTAAAATGCTATGGCCATTTCAGAAAAAACGTCTGACAGTCCCTCAAATGGTTAAACGTAGAGTTACCATGAGACCTAGCAATTCCTCTCCTGGATATACACCCAAGAGAAATGAAAACATAATCCACACAAATCTTTATAGGAGCATTATTCATAATCACTAAAAAGTTGGCCCATATGTCTAACTGGTGGATTTTTTTAAGTGATATAGCCACACAATAAAATATTATTTGACAATAAAAAGAAATGAACTGCTGATACAAGCTACCACATGGATGAACTTTGAAAACACTGCAAAGTGAAAAGAAGCTAGCCACAATCGACCATATTTTGTATGATTCCATTAATATGAGTGTCTAGAATAAGCAAATGTATAGAGACAGTTTTGTGCTGTCAATCTTTTTAATTTTATCCTGCTTGTGTGTGTATAGTATTATCTCACTGTGGTTTTCATTTACATTTCCCTTGTATCTAATGATATTGAGCACTTTTTCGTATACTTATTATCTTCTTTTGTAAAGTGGCTGTTCAAATCTCTTGCTCATTTTTAAATTGGGTTATCTTTTTATTAAGGTTTAATGCAATAATTATCAATTGCTGTTACAAATTACCCCAAGTCTAGCAGCTTAAAACAACAAACATTTCTTATCTCTCTGATTCTGAGACTCAGGAATCAGAGAGAGGTTTAGCTTGGTGGTTCTGGCTTAGAGTCTTTGCTGAGGTTGCAGTCAAGGTGTTGGCTGGGACGGCGGTCATCTGAATGCTCAACTGGGGCAGAAGGACCCAGTTCCAAACTCACTGACAAGCTTGTTGGCAGCCTTCAGTCCCTCGCCATAGGGGCCTCTCCATAGGGCTGCTCACAATATAGCAGCTGGCTTCTTCCAGAGTAAGTGATCCAAAAGAGAGAACCACCAAGACGGAAGCCACCATATCTCTTATAACTTAATCTTGGAAGTGATGTACCATCACTACTGCCTTATTCTATAGGTCACACATACTACCCCAGTACAGTGTGGGAGGAGACTACACCCACCAGGGTGTGAATACAAGGAGGCAAGGATCATTGAGGTCAGTTTGGAGGCTGGCTACCACTCTTTTTTTTTTTTTTTGGCTGCATTAGGTCTTCGTTGCTGCACACAGGCTTTCTCTAGTTGCGGCAAGCGGGGGCTACTCTTCATTGCAGTGCGCGGGTTTATTGCGGTGGCTTCTCTTTTTGCGGAGCACGGGCTCTAGGGTACGCGGGCTCAGTAGTTGTAGCTCGTGGGCTCTAGAGTGCAGGCTCAGTAGTTGTGGCGTGTGGGCTTTGTTGCTCCGCAGCATGTGGGATCTTCCCAGACCAGGGATTGAACCTGTGTCCCCTGCATTGGCACACGGATTCTCAACCACTTCCACCAGGGAAGTCCCTGGCTACCACTCTTGAATAGTTTTTTCTTCTCTCATTGCCAGTCATCAAGGCATACGAATTACTTCTTTGAAACACCTCTCAGATTTGCCCACTCCTCTTAACACCCCGCTGCTACCATTCTAGTACCCACATGTAATTCATTCCAGATCTAGCCTCTCTCTTCTCTCTCACATCCTTCAATTCACTCTGTATTTTACTGATAACAAATCTTCCTAGGATGCCACTTTTGACTTTTTATTTAGCTGCTAAAAACTCTCACAGTTGTCTATAGCTATATTGTTCAACATCAGACACAAGTGACTATCGAGCACTTCAAATGTGTCTAGTACAACTGAGGAACTGAATTATTTTAAATTTAACAACTGAACCAGTACTTTAAAAAAAATTTTTTTTAAATATTGATTACATATGAGCCACATCTGGGTGCCCTTTCTTTTCATTGCCCTCTTTCTTTGGTCACATGGAATCTCACACAGACTTGTGGAATGTCTGCTTCTCTCTTGGTGCTTTATATAGTCACTGAAGTCCTATTATGATCCAGGTGCTATGTTAGGTGTTGGGCCCTGCAGCCTTGGAGGTTACATGGTGCTATGGAAGCACATAGCAGGACCACCTGTCATCGTCTAAGAATCAGAGAAGGCTACTCAGAAGAACTGACTGTTTTAGATATAGGAAAACTCTGCACAGATGAAACAAAACATGACTCCAGCATTCTGATAGTGGCAAGAAGTGACAGGATGGTGTCAGATCACAAAGGGTCTATGAAGCTACCTTACGGGTATTTAAGCAGAAACATGACAAAATCAGATTTTAATTCTATCAGTATCACTTTGAAACATGGTCAGTTTGTCTGGCTCCCCACATCCTTTCCTATATCTTTTCTACACCTTCATACTAACTTGACTTTTAAGAGGTTTTGACTTGCCTTGGTTTGTTTGAGCCCAACTCTACTTCGTGACAGCATCTCACAATATCGCTTTTAAATCATTATTTATTTACTTATTCATTTTGCTTTTGTCAAACTTACTAACTGGCCCATCTGTTTCTCATTTTCTGAACTCAGCATAACAATCTTATTAGCCTGGTTTAACTTTTTTGAGCTATAAATGGGTCACCTTGGATCATGAGGCCCTGGGGTTTAACCATCTATTTGGATACTGGGGATGTTTATGAGTTCCAAGATTAGGTGGATTTGGCAGGCAATGATGGGTTGTTTCTCAGATCATCAACCAGTATCCATGCCCAGTGTACTGATTCAAAGAACAGCTGATAAAGATAGGAGCATTAATAAAATAGGAAATTTCAAAAACAAAGATGGTTTCTGTTAGAAAAAAATGTGTATGTGTATGCATAGAAACATTCTAGAAGAATATATACCCAAAATGTTAGCAGCAGTTATCCTTGGCTGGTGGTGGAAATAGGGGCGACTCATTACTTCTCTATTATTATTTATATTTTCTATTGTTTCTCTTGAGAGTAAATAATTGTTTTGTAACAAAAATAAAAGTGATTTTTAAGGACATAAAAAATATTACAGGGCTTCCCTGGTGGCACAGTGGTTAAGAATTCCCTGACAATGCAGGGGACACAGGTTCGATCCCTGGTCAGGGAAGATCACACATGCTGTGGAGCAACTAAGCCCACGCACCACAACTACTGAGCCTGCATGCCACAACTACTGAAGCCTGTGCACCTAGAGCCTGTGCTCCACAACAAGAGAAGCCACCGCAATGAGAAGCCCACGCACCGCAACAAAGAGTAGCCCCCGCTCGCCACAACTAGAGAAATCCTGTGCACAGCAACAAAGACCCAACGCAACCAAAAATAAATAAATAAAATAAATTTATTTTTAAAAAAATTACACAAAACCTACCACATTTTTCTTTATAGGTAATTCTCAAAATACTTTTGGGGTGAGTTTTTTCTTTACTACATGCACTGGGTTTCTAGTAAGTTGCCACCAGGTGATGAATGTATCGCATCAAAGAAGATTGAAAGGCTTACGTTTTTCCATAAGGTAGTGCCTCCAAAACAGATTTCTTACAAAAAAACTTTCATACATTGCTTGATTTTGCATGCAAAACTGTGTCCTTAATAATTAAAATTAAAATACACACATAAATCTTACATACACAGCATAAGATATAACATTGATATTATAAAGCTCTGTATTTTCAAAAAACGTAAACCTTGGTACATAATAATAGTACAAATGTCTATTTGCATGTCTATTTCTTTGGAGGAGGAGAAATAAAATCAAATGACTGTCGAAATAGTATGCTTCTCCACTCATATGGGAAGACTTTGAGTCGTTTTCAGAGTCACTTTTGTATTGTTCTGGTGTTTGGTTGGTGAGGCTTGCTACTGTTCTTAATGCTATATTCACTTTCCCAGTGGAAGATAAAGATAGAGGGTAAGGAAAGAGAAAATGTGAGTATCAGTGTTCTGTGTAGCTGCAATGCTCAGTAACCCTCCCTTGAGACCCTGGCCTCCAAATCCTAAATTAGAAAACCAAAACAACACATCCTATGTTATTAGTGGTAAGATCAATCGGAATCTGTAAAATTTCTGCCTATATTTAGGAGCAAAATACTCACTTAAAACGAAAAGACAGTGCAAGGCAAGACAATGTTTCATATCTGTTTTTAAGATTCAGGGATGAGGTAGGAAATAATTTGCAGCTGACGAAAAATTTATGGTAAATGATAACATCGAAGATTGCTTTTTTTCAAGTTTTAGGTTGTGACTTCAACAACAACAAATGAGAGACAGCTGCTGCTGTACACATCTCCTCCTAGACCCTGGAGTATGTTGTGGACAAAACCTCCGTAATCACCCAGGAGATAAGACTATCTAAAGGGATGGTGGGCAGGAGACCAGAAATGGCAGTGGAGAGGTGCTTGGTGACTGGGAATTAGCATCCTTTTCCTCATCTTGGTGTCAAGCAATAGTCTGCAACTTTCATTTAACTCATTGGTCCTCACAGAAGCATCAGCTGAACCACATTTGTTGCTATTTCCAAGATAAAATTTAACTGTATATGTCAGATAATATATTTAACTTTTCTTGTGAAAAAAGGAGAGGAAAAATATCTATCACGAAAAGAACTGGGACTTCCCTGGTGGTCCAGTAGTTAAGACCCCCTCACTCCCAATGCAGGGGACCCGGGTTCGATCCATGGTCAGGGAACTAGATCCTGCAAGCATGCCGAAATTAAGAAGTCCGCATGCCACAACAAAGATCCGAGCAGCCAAAATAAATAAATAAATATGTATTTTTTTTAAGTGTTTTAAAAAAAAAAGAACTATGTGAACAACAACAACAAAAACAGGAGACAAGTATATGTTCTTTCTAATTTTCCAATGTTTTCCTCCCATTTATAACATTTCATTTGTGGAAACTCGAAATTAATCACAATAAGCAAACATTTCAGTAAACATTTCAGTGTCAATACATTCCGTAAGAAAAAAGTTGTGAAAAGCATTTAGGATCAAAAGTTCAATATCTGTGAAGACATTATGAAAGCTAAAATTATTTTTAAGTTGTGAGGTGTTAGGGGTAATAGTACAACCCCATTGGCAAAATATATTTGTCTCCTAAGATTACCTAAATAATGATGAACTTTATGTATCATAGAAGGAAGTTACTTAACAAAATAAAAACACAGTATAATTTGCACTCTTATGAGAGATCTACTTCTTGTCTCCTCTTGCCTTTCCAGTCTCTTGCTGGCTTAAGTTTTGTGGGGTTTTTTATATTTATTTATTTATTTTTGGCTGCGTTGGATCTTTGTTGCTGCGCGTGGGCTTTCTCTAGTTGTGGCGAGCAGGGGCTACTCTTCGTTGCAGTGTGCGGGTTTCTCATTGTGGTGGCTTCTCTTGTTGCAGAGCATGGACTCTAGGCATGCGGGCTTCAGTAGTTGTGGCACGTGGGCTCTAGAGCGCAGGCTCAGTAATTGTGGCGCACGGGCTTAGTTGCTCCACGGCACATGGGATCTTCCCCGACCAGGGCTCGAACCCGTGTCCCCTGCATTGGCAGGAGATTCCTAACCACTGCGCCACCAGGGAAGCCCTGGCTTAAGTTTTTACCAGAATAATTTGGTAACATGAGGTATGGAGGGTGTGGTTTTGGGAAAGAATTTGATTCTGCATATTAGATGTTTTAAACAAGCTTCTTAAAGTACTATTTTTGAATGCCTAAGAAGTTTAAAGAATTTTAATGCACTTTTCCCTATGAAATTAGTGTCATATTCACACTTACCATGTAATATCCAAAAGATAGATTACAAAATTAGCAGTTCTAAAAATAAACTAGGCAAATGTATTCCAAAGCAAAATACACAAAAGGAATAAGCAATGAGGATATAAATATTCAAGATAACAAAATATGCAGGAAATTGTTTTACAAACTAAAGAGTATCAGGGAGTCTCCAACATAAGTTGATTTTAGGGTCTTCCATGGATGGCTTAAGTAAACAAGAAAATATTCAGGAAAGTCTAACAATTGGAGGAAATGACTCATTGATAATATGCTTGTTCCAGAGGAAATACTTTGTACTGAATGGCAGAGAATTCTACACCTAATCAGTAGGGGCTGGGCTGGGCAGTTTACTAAAAAAGTGTTCAGATGAAGCACAGGGGAAGTCCATCCAGAGTCCCTTCCCTGAGCTTTTTGCTCTCAGATTCCAGCTTTTAATTCCCTTGAAACAGAGGGAAACTCAGATCCTAAGTAACCATATACTTCAAGGCTTTAGCATTTATTATATTTTACATCTTGGAATTCAGTAAGCAACCCTTCTGTGGAAAGGTAAGTAAAAAAAAAGATAATTCCTATTTTATGAAGTTTTAAGTATATGTACTACGTGTGTATGTGTTTGTGTGTATAGGGTGTGAGAGAGTAAAGATAAACACTCAGGCCTGGTGAAACTTTGTTAGAGATAAGTCTATGTTCCCATACATTGGAAAGTGCTTATAAATATATCTGCATGACTTGTTCTAGAAATTTACCCTTTGCTTTCTTGGGATCTCAGCTACATGTAGCCCTCAATACCACGCTCAAAGCTCCCTAGTTTATATAGTTTGGTAAATTTGCACGCAATTTAAGAAAAACTCAAGGAGTTTTAAATATTCTATCACAAATGTTAAGGATTCTTCCCCCAAATCTTTAAGAAAATCATGGATATGCTTTGTTTTCATGAGACTTGTTCAGCCTTTTCTAAGGAAAGTATAAACGAGTTATATTAGTTAATGATTTTTAAAAATTTATTTGTTTTATTTATTTATTTTTGGCTGCATTGGGTCTTTGTTGCTGCACGCAGGCTTTCTCTAGTTGTGTCAAGCTGGGGCTACTCCTCGTTGCGGTGCACGCATTTATTGTGGTGGCTTCTCTTTTTGCATAGCACGGGCTCCAGGGCATGTGGGCTCAGTAGTTGTGGCGCACGGGCTTAGTTGCTCCACAGCATGTGGGATCTTCCCGGACGAGGGCTCGAACTCGTGTCTTCTGCATTGGCAGGCAGGTTCTTAACCACTGCGCCACTGGGGAAGCCCTAGTTAGTGAGTTTTAAAGCAACACAAAAACAAGATTGTGCAATATGGTGCTAGGAATCTCTTACAACTAAATCAATTCAAATTTAGTTCTTGTGTGAGTAACCTACATTTTTGCCTATCTGTTAGCTACCTAATATCTTATGGTTGAGTCATTTTTACACATGCTTAATAGATGAGGTATAGGTGGCAAATGCTCCAAAACTCATAATCCAGTGAATTACAGTCAAAACCAATTTCAAGTTTCCAACAGCTGATTTCAAGCTGTGAGGTATGACAGTGGCAGGCATGCAATGTTGATCCATGTGACAACAACTGGTGACCTCAATGCTAGTTTGCTATGACTGAGTAAAGGATATGACTGAGTCTAGGAGGTTGTGAGAGCTGCCTGCTGACACTCTGCCATCGACCCTTATGCTAGAAGCCTCGGCTAATGTGTCATTAAAAATCATATTTCAAAGGAATATTTAATGACATGGTGAAATGCTCATATATGATGATTAAACAGCAGTTTACAAAACAGTATGCTTAGTAACATTTGTAGAAATAATATATACATAAACACACAGAGAAGATGGGAAGTTATACTCCAAAATGTTAATGGTCATAGAATTTGGTATGGGTTTTGTTTCATTCTTTATATTTTTTCATGTTTTCTCAAAGTTTCCACAACTTGTCTTCATAATGCATTACTTTTATAATAAGAAGTTAGTTAATAAATTTCATCTGAAAACATAAATATTTTGAATATTTGGAAAGAGTGAATTTTGGTGGAGAATTACCCATTTGCTATTAAAAACTTTGCCATTGGCACAGTAATCCAAAGGCAGATGAATGAAAGAAAATAGAGGACCCAATATAGCCTAGGTTATAAAAGAGCTTAATACATGATGTATTTGTCATCAGAGATTAGTGGGAAAAGGATATCTGTTCAGTAATGATGTCAGGAAAATTGGCTATTTGGATATTAGAAAAAAAATTTAGATATTTGGGTGGGGGGAAATCAATTTAGAGCTTCTCAAAATAACTTCTAGATTATTAAAGACTTAAATCTAAAAATTCAAATAGTAAAAAATATCAGGAGAAATATAAGTGAATATTGATCTGATCTTTGGTTTTAAAAGGATTTTCCAGGCATAAAAACAAAGATCCATAGATTTGACTACATTAAAAATGTTTAAATTTGTAAATAATAAACACTCTTCAATAAAAGGCAAACTAAGAAAATTATTCATAACAAAAGTGACAAAGGGTTGCCATACTACTGTATTGTTAATTGAATTAAACAAGATAAATAGTAAGTCTCAAATATTGCTAGTTTGTGAGCTCCGTGAGGGCAGAGGCATAACTGTGTTGTTTGTCATTTAAATTCATTAACATAATACCCAGATATAAGGAATTAATATATATTGAATGAATAGAGAAATGGTCGAACATGAAAAGGCAGCTAAAAAAAGGTGGGAAGGAAGAGGAGAAAAGGAAATACAAATGACAAATAGATAAGGAAAGAAAAACTCTCAAAAATAATAAAAATGCAATTAAAACTATGATGAGAAATCAGGAAATGTTTTTTGTTTGTGTGTATTTGATAACAGATGCAGTAATGAGGAAAGCAACATCATTCACAGTGAAGAGTGTTTTGAAGGGCAACTGGCAAAGTCATATGGTTGACCATGTAATTCTAGGACTCTAACTTAGAGAAATATAATAGACACTTGATATTTATGAAGGATATATCTTCCAGACTCTTGGACTCTCCAAATCTGTATTTTCAAAATGTGCTCCAAGGGGCCCGGGAATTCTGCAGGGATGTCCTAAGTCTGCCTCAAAGATGAGAAAGAAGGTTCCCCCAAATCTGTATGTGACTTTTATCTCACTTATATGTTAGGCTTGATATTTACGAATATTTTCTTATGGATTCCACTGAAAACATCAAAATTTGAACATCACTATATTGTAGTATATGATTTCTTCAATAAAATGCAATGGAGTCTTACTTCTCAAAAAGTGTCTGGAGAAGTGGAGAACAATAGTCAAAATGTTACATTCCCAAACGCTGGCCTCACCGTAATTCAAATTCCTGCTTCAGGAAACTTGTAAATCATCCTATAATTACCTTGCAAATAGTCAAAAGCTCAGATGTAAAATGTGAGAATACAGGGCCTGTTGCATAAGAAATAAAAGATTTGTGATCCATGATGTGCATCAGCGTTCTTTTTTTTTTTTTTTTTGTCTGCGTTGGGTCTTCTTTGCGGCATGCAGGATCTTTCGTTGTGGCACACGAGCTCTCTAGTTGGTGCGGGTTTTCTCTCTCTAGTTGTGGCGCACAGGCTCCAGAGCACGTGGGCTCTGTAGTTTGCAGCACTCGGACTCTCTAGTTGAGGCACAGGGGCTTAGTTGCCCCGCTGCATGTGGGATCTTAGGTCCCCAATCAGGGATGGGACCTGCATCCCCTGCATTGGAAGGCGGATTCTTTATCACTGGACCACCAGGGAAGTCCCTCACCAGTGTTCTTTAATACATCAGTCTGTCCTAACAGGAACCAACTTCCACTTAGGTGTTTCGACAGAAGAGATTTTATTGAACTGACTATTTACATAAGTTTTGGGTTAGGTTTAGGGCTGGGTGAAGGGAAACAATTCGATGTGAAGGTACTCAGCCTCTTGCAACAGTAAGAAGCTGTTACCACTGCTAGGACTGAAGGGATAAGGGGAGGAGATCAAATTAGCAAAGCGGTAGGGGCTGCCTTACAGGAGCCTTAGAGGCCCACAGCAGCAAAAGAGGTGGGAAGAAATACCCCAACCTTTTTCCATTTTCCACTCTCCAACCTGCTTTTGGTATCACCCACTGGTCAATCTAACGGGAAGCCAGCCGGCAAGAGAACCCAGAGAAAATAGTCTATGAAAGTGCTGCCTTCTGAGGCACAGAGTCCGGCAGAGAAGGAAGGAAAATGGATCTGGCAGACAGCAAGTAGAAAATAACCAGCATACTTACAATAGTGAAATGCTGGGAACCCAGATGTCCAATAATAGAGGAATGCATAACTAAACGAAGGTATTAACCATTCTTCAATTAAGTAAATAATGGTAGTCAAAAGATCGTTATGAAAAAAATAGCAATAAAAGAATCATTTTGTTAGGAAAAAAAAAAAGTATCATGATGTGTTCAGGGAGCACACAGAGAGAGGGGAAGTGAATTTGGGGAAGATTTTCTCAAACTGACAACTAAGGGCCTTGTTGCTGCCCAAGCAAAGTTTCTTGTATTTTTACTTATTACAAAAACAATACATATTCACTATTGGAAACACACACATACAACCAAAAAAACCAAATATCTACAATCTCACCCCCACCCCAAGACCACTATCAACATCTTATGGTGTTTATATCTTTCCAGTTCTTCTCCTATGCATATATACACATGATTATGTTGTATTTGGGATAACATAGATATTCTTTGGTAAACTGTTATTTTTCCACTTAACAAATCATGAATACTATCTCATGCAATAAATATCATTCTGAAAATTTTTTAAACATTTAAAACTTAAAAAAAACTTGTTTCACACCTGGTTGTAACTAATTTCTATCCCAGACATTTAGTTGCTTTATCCTTTTGGCTATTACCAAATCCACTGTGATGAACTTTCTTGCAGTCAACATTGCACACATTACTGACCTCAGGCCAATTTCAGGCCACAACCAGTTTTTCTACAGCCCTCAAGCTAATAGCTTTCACATTTTTTCAGGGTTAAAGAAAAAAAGCACACACACGAAGAAGAAAAGCAAGAAAGACATATGTGGCCTGCAAAGCCTAAAGTATTTACTATCTGGACTTTTATAGAAAATATTTGTCAATCCCTGCATTATGAATTCCCAGAAATGTAATTTTTGAGTCAAAGGGTGTGAGCATTTTTGAGGCTTTTACTGCATTCTGCCAAATTGCCCTCCAGAAACATTGAAGCAATTTATGCCCTTCTCAGCACTGAGCTTGTTCATCTGCCATACATCCTGCCTCAAGGGTCACTGGCCCAAATCACTAGCTCTATTCTTTTATTCTCAGTCAACTTGAAGGTGCATTATCATTTTACATTTTCACTTCTCTTAAAAATATGTTTGGCCATTTGCATTCTACTTTCATGATTTAACTAATTTACATTTTTGCCCATTTTTAAAAACAAGGTATTTATATTTTCTTTGTAAGACCTTTTTATTAAATGAGGATGTTACTCTCTTATCTTTCATATATATTGCACATTTTTGGATAATTTTTACTTGTCTTTTAATTTTACTCTATGGGCCTTTTTGCTGAAAGAAGTTAAAAATTCTATAGTCAAATCTGTCACTTTTCCTTTGTAATTTTGTCCTTTGTTCCATGCTTACTCTGAGATGAAAAGCAATTCACTTATATTTTCTCCTTGTACTTTGAAGACTTTTAAAACATTTTACAATTTAAATCCTGCTCAAATTTAGTGTCTGAGAAAAGTTTTTAAAGTATGAACAGGTAAAATAATGTGAGTCCTGAAGTCATATAGCTGGGTTCAAATCTGGCCTCACCATATGCTACATATTTGAGTAAATTACTTAACCTCTCTAAGTCACAGTTTTATTCTTTTTTGAGATAACAGTAATCCTACCAAAGGGTTGATATAAGAATGAACAGCTATAAAACACAAAAAGCACTTAGCCTCGTGCCATTAGCTATCATCACAGCAGCATGAGAATACTCCAGGCAAAAGAAATAACATGTATAAAGGCACAAAGGAATGAAACTAGTTTGTGCATTTAGGAAACTAGATGTGGTGTGGTAAAATGGCATGTCAAGTGTGAGAGGGCAGGATTGACAGATGCGAGGGGGAGAGAGGCCTTGAAAGCCATGCCCAGGAGCTTGCTCTTGATAGGACTCGGGAGCCAGTGAAAGCTTTTAAGCAAGCAACCTATTGAGAGGTGTGATGTAGGATCATCTCCGTGGCAGCAAAGTGGAAAGTGGACCAGATTTAGCTTGTAGAGGCATATTGCTGTGTCACAAAAACAGTGGTCTCTTGTACCACCCCCCTCTCGCCCAATTCCTGCTCCCTAGGGGCAAATTCTCTGTGCGTTCTAACTCTTCTGGTATCTGCTATCTCTTTACTTCCAAATATCAAACTGTTTCTTTTTTGTTTGTTTTGAATTTTTTTAACTTTTTAATTTTATATTAGAGTATAGTTGATTATGTTCAAACTATTTCTTGATCTTTCCATCATAGAAATGAGACTAGATACAATTATTAGACTGATTAATAAACAATAATACAGGGAATGGACCAAAAAAATGAATCTGAGAGAGAAGACAGAATGGATCAGCTGGACTTGCTAGTGAGTGAAAGCCCGATAATGGAGTGGGGTGGGATGTGAAGGAGGCGTTGTCTCAGTCAGAGACCATAGAAGCAGGCTGGGAGCAGAAAGATGAGTTCCGCCAGGGAGATGCAAAGTTTTAAGCACCATTTCCTGGACTATGACAAGTTGAGTATTGCCCCCAGGCCCCTGTCCTGGTGGTTCCCCACTGCCCTGAGGACCAAGACTTGACAACTCAGGAGGTTTGGGGAAATGTAGATAAGAAAACCTGCTAGCTAGAACATTAAAACAGAGCTCCCTAATTTCACACCACGGAATGAGTTATAGATATGTACATAGTGGTCTAAGTGGTCCACCCTTCCAGGGTGGAAGGGCCCAGTCCCTCCTGCATGAGCAGCCTCCTCTGTTTGTCCCACTTGGGGTCCTGCAGACAAGATTATTTCCTAGGTGTGCCATGAAGTGAAAGGATGTGTGAAGGACTTCAGAAGGCCCGGTGTGCTCACAAACAACATCCAGCCTACTGGGTCACCGGCCAGACCCCTCCTGTTCAACACTCTGTTGCCCTTTAAAAATGTCTACCTATCCCCCCATCATCACCCATTCCTATCACTACCCACCCCATTCAAAGCCATCTTTAAGGTATACTGAATCCCACAGTTTAGAGGGTTGAAGCACTACCCACGGTGTGTTTCCGGTCAAGGTGGCTCTAGGCCCACACCTTGTAAGTCAAGCTCCCAGGAGACACTGCTAGGGTTTGCAGCACAACCAGCACGCTTGACGTTTCTATTAGAACAATGGGACCCGATTGCCACCGGCAGGAAGTCCATCGTCACAGCTGCCAACCCGTGTATCAAAACCATAATCCTCAAAAAAGAGTACGGAAGAATGGAGGAGGAAGATATTAAAAGCGAATTTGCGGGCGGCTACAAGAAGAAAACAAAAACGGTGGATGAGGTGACCTTGGAACCCTTTGCTTCCTGGCACTCCCCTCTGAATCATCACGCTCCACTTGCGACGCTGCAGACTCCGGGCTCCTGCAGGCAGGCGTGGGATGCCGCCGTTCGCCCCGGGAGCCTCGAGGCGTCACCGCGCGTTTCCACGCAGTGGTCCGGGGGGAAACAAGAGGGCGGCGGCCTGGCGAATGCTGCGGTCTGCGATCCCGGGAGAGCGTGGCCGCGCGCCGCACGGCTGCGCCTCGCCCTCCGATGACCACCGCCCTCTGGTTGAGCCTGCGGCCAGACGCTCGGCGCCCCTCGGCTAGCCTCCCACGCCCGGCCACCTCCTCCTCCGCCTTTTCCTCCTCCTCCTCCCCCGCCTCTTCCGTTTTCTGGAGGGAAAGGCTGCAGCCTCCTTCTGGGCTCCGCATCCCGGCTTAGGTAATACGCTTTCCTCTTTACGCCCCCCTCTCCTCGGCGCCACAGCCTCCCTTCCTGCTCGGATCCGGGTCCCCGGGCTGGGCGACCAGCACGCACCCATCGCCTCTCCGGAAGGTAGGTGAGTAAATCTGGGCCAACAGGGCTCGTTGCCTCTCCGACCGGCCTGTGATGACCTCTGTCCGCTGCAGCGAGGCTGCCACCCGGCCCGGCCCACCTCGTTGCTGCAACCAGCCGGGCGGAGGAGCTCTCGAGTCCTGCGGCTCCCTGGGCTCCGCAGAAACGACCCGAAAGAAGTAGATGGTGGGAAGAAAGATTGGCAAACACTTTTTTTTTTTTTTAATTCGATCAGCATTTTTAGGTCGAAGAAGCTGATCTGACAGTTGTCGAGAGCAGTGGCCCGGGTTCAAAGCGTAGATGGCATAGCTGTCAAGCGCCCCTTGGTTTTTGCTTTGAGAGATGCTTGTTAGTGTCCATTGCTGTTGGCTGCCACTAGTGACCTACTAGATGAGCGTAAAATAACATGAAGGGACTATATTTAGAAAAGTCTTTGCCTCCTTGCTTTTAATTCACTGCATTTTGAAAGGCGGTCTGGTGAGACGTGCAGGGTTAGTTGGTGTGGCCAGAGTAGAGTAGTGGGGCTGGGGATGAAGATATTTAACATGGGTTTGGCCGAATCGTGTATACCGTTAGACACGAAGAGCTTGAAAAAAATCCCTAGATTATTTAGTACATTCATGAAGAATACATATAAACAATCAAGGTGTGTACTTTGGAGATTTTCCGTTTTAAAGCAGATTTTAAGGCGCTGAATAAGCAGAAGTTTGCCCACTGTGTGAATGGCGTTCACTTCAAAAGAACAGTGGGTTAAGGCTGTGTGGATAGACCACTTGAGTGCATCCCACATGTTGAATAAAACATTTTTTGGCCGTTTTGCTGTGATTCCTAGCTTTGAAACCAAAGAAGTTGGTAAGGATCAGCCCTGCTCAGCCTGATAATAGTCTAATGATGAAAATAATCCACCGAACTACTGTTGACTGATGAATTAGCTAAGTGACCTCATTTTTTACCTTTTAAAATAGGCTATAGAAGGGGGGAAAAGGGGCAATAGAAGAGTTCATTTTTTCAAGGCAGATATTTGTTTGCATTCTTATTTAGAATCTATTTTTAAGCTTTTGTGGATTTTTATACTATTGCAGTTAGTTCTTAGTCATGAAGAAAATTATGTAAAAGGCATAAAGTTACATTTTACTTTTTCATAGAGAAAGCTACTGTTTCTTTTCGAGTTATTGGACTAAATCACCACCTGGTTGGAAACTGCAGCTTGGACTCATGCCATTTAATGTGGAATATCTTATTACAGATTTAAATTACAGCTATACTTGTGGTAGTTCTGAAAAAAAATGATCATGTCTTATTTGACATATAAGGCCTGTGAAACAAAAGTTATAAAGTTATTCATTGTATATTTACTTCTGCTTTTTTTTGTGGCTGCATTGGGTCTTCGTTGCTGTGCACGGGCTTTTCTCTAGTTGTGGCGAGCAGGGGCTACTGTTGGTTGCGGTGCACTGGCTTCTCATTGCGGTGGCTTCTCTTGTTGCGGAGCACGGGCTCTGGGCGTGCGGGCTTCAGTAGTTGTGGCTCGTGGGCTCAGCAGTTGTGGCTCAAGGGCTCTAGTGCGCAGGCTCAGTAGTTGTGGTACACGGGCTTAGTTGCTCCGCAGTGTGTGGGATCTTCCCAGACCAGGGCTCAAACCCATGTATGTCCCCTGCATTGGCAGGCGGATTCTCAACCACTGCGCCATCAGGGAAGCCTAGCAAACATTTTTACATGTTCAGTCTCTTTTTTGTGGTAGGCAATCTTAATTCAAGTCCTTTAATGTTATAAGAGCATTTTATTAATGGATTTTTAGTGCAGATTACTGTGATAGTAATCTACAGCAAAATATTGTGCCTGATCATTTCTCTTTCATGTAACAGACTTATTTGTTACTTTTTCTGTGTTCCTAATCGGGGAAGACCAGAATGCAAATTTCAGTAACTTATTTATAACTTTTATTAAAATGACCCAACACCATCTAAAAAAGAAAAAACTTTATTTCAGCATTAAATGTGGTGAATTATATATAAAAACAAATTGACAAAAAAAAAAACAAATTGACAAAATAAAGTATTAATCTATAATTCATTAAGATGAATTACCACAATGGAAAGTATCAGTTTCTTTCTCTCTCCATTCCTTTTCTTTCTCTTTTATTTTGCTTTTCTTTTTTTTTTTCTTTTGTTTTAGGGGTGGAGAAGGGTTGTTTTGCTTTCTTGTTTTTATTTTTAATCAACTAAACGTTAAAAAATTTTTAACTTAATTATCCAAGTTTCAATTAATGTAAATATTTACTAACTTTTTAAATAGATACTTAAATTTGTTTTCTTTACAGAGTGATGATGGTTAGGTTTCCCTTGATGCAAATGAGAGTTGTAACAAATGGCACAGGATTAAATTCAAATGACCAAAGGAAAATATTATTTAATATTGCTTAAGGTAATCCTAATGTACTTAAAAAGATTTTTTTTATCATCAGTAGTTTTAAAAATAGGATCTTATCTTCCAAGTTCTAGAAAACCCCTCTAGTTAATTCCTGAGAATTTGCAAGAATCACATATAACCACATATAATCCCAGTTTGATCTGGGAATCATGAAAGGTCTGTTTTAAAAACTGGTTGATTGTAAGCTTCATGAATAGCAAAGAATGGGGGAAATAGAAATGAAAACTCAGATCAAAAAGGTAAATATTAACTAGCTTAGACATTAATCTATGGTTGCAGCATTAGCAAGAATGCAAGAGCATTGAGTATATTTGTATATTGAAGTGGCTTTAGTGAGCCATTTATATCGTTTTGGTACTTAGACCTTTTCAAGTAAAAGGTACTATAAATATTTTTCTATCACTTTATGTTCCTTTGAAGGCATATGTTACATTCAGTATTATGTATTGCTGTATTCAACATTTGTCAATATCTGTTAAAAATAAACATTTACCTCTACAAAATGGAAGTAGAATGATAAGAGATATGCTGCCATAAACCCAGCCTGCCAAAATGATACACAATGTGATCGCTGACCTTTACTTTCTTGCTAAAATATTCAGAGAATATATTTTAGGTCATGTAATTTATCACTGCAGAAATAAATAATAATAACCATCTTCTAAGAAGTTCTGTAAAGAACTCGTTTGAATCATGTTTCCTAACAGTTATCATCCTAAAATTTGCATAATGAATAATCCCTTACAGATTAATTTTAGTGCAAGAAAATCCTTTTAAACATGTTTATCTCTAATGGAATGAAAATCAGTCAATTAAGTTACAGAACTCCCACTGTGTATCATGAGGAGATGGAAAAATTGTGTATCCTGCTCCCAGGGAACCTACAGCCTATTAGAGAGAGAACAATGGTGCCCCAAGGGCAGGCATGGGGGGGTGGGGCTTAGGCCTTCCTAATAATGTTCATTAACCCAAACTGCTGTAGCCTATAAACACACACTAAGTATAAAAACCAGCGTGATTGCAGTGCAAAATCAACTACAAGGCAAAGAGCCTAGTGCCCTCTTTCAACTTAATTTTCATGACCCTGCCCCAACTTTTTTTTTTCATTCAACCAACGAATTAGGTAGATGATAAACATCAAAAGCCTTAAAAATGTACATTTTTTTGAACCTGTAATTTTATTTGTGTTTTACCCTTTAAAAAATTGTAGTAAAAAATATATATATGACATAAAATTTACCATTTTGACCATTTCCAAGTGTGCAATTCACTTGCATTAAGTACGTTACCATTGTTATGCAACCATCACCACTATCCATCTCCAGAGCTTTTTTATCATCCCAAACTGAACCTCTGGATCCTTTAAACAATAACTCCCCATAACCTCCTCCCAGCCCTGGTAACCACCGTCCTACCTTCTGTCTCTATGAATTTGACTATTCTGAGTACCCCATATAAGTGGAATTATACAATATTTGTTCTTTTAAGTCTGGCTTCTTTAACTTAGCATAATGTTTCCAAGGTTGACCCATGTTGAGGCATGTACCGGAATCTCATTCCTTTTTAAGGCTGAATAACAGTCCCCAACCTCTTTTTTTCTTTTTTTTTTTTTTTTGCGGTTCACGGGCCTCTCACCGTCGTGGCCTCTCCCATTGCAGAGCACAGTCTCCGGACGTGCAGGCTCAACGGCCATGGCTCACGGGCCCAGCCGCTCCGCGGCATGTGGGATCCTCCCGGACTGGGGCACGAACCCTTGTCCCCTGCATCGGCAGGTGGACTCTCAACCACTGCACCACCAGGGAAGCCCCCCAACCTCTTTTATATGGAAAGTGGATATAAAAAAATAGAGAAGTTTTGAACTGGGACAGACCATAGAAATCATTCCCTCCAACCTCTCTGTCCCTTCTTTCTTTTCCTTTTTTATGTTTACAGAAATGAGGAAAACAAGTCCCTGAGAGCTTACACATGTGGCCAGGGTTTTACACCTGGTTGGTTAAAGGCCAAGCAGAGCCTAAGAACCAGCTCCCCTGTGGCCTAAACAAGGCTCTTTCTACCACACACCCACGGTGGCCCACGTAGACCATAAAAGGCAAGTGTTAAATGAGTTGGTACGGAAAGTAAGTGTTGCAAAAGTTCAAAAGAAAAGAAAAAATGACTGAAAAACGTTACATGCAAAAGGAAACGTTCAAAATGGATTTGAAGATTAATACAATTAACGATAAGATTAACAATTATCAAAGCTGTAAATAATATTCTGCTGGAAAAGTTTCTACAAGCCATACATCTTTCTCTTTGCCTTGAATTAGGCATTAAATTTGTATTTTAAAAATATTTATTCTTTCCCACAGTTAAGATAGCTACACTGAATCTTCTTCCATTTTTTTATATTCTATGTGATTTCAGGTTTCATTTGTGACACCTCGGTTGTATGCTAAAAAATCTCTTAGCATATAAAAGTTTAAGCATATAGTTGGAAGACAGCAGATAGAAAAGAGTTTCTATTTAGTGAAAGTGTTTCTCACTCCCGAGAAGAGGATAAAAAAGGGCCACTAACAAATTTAAAAGTATTTCTAAATGGAATATTTTTTCATACTTTTCAAATGCATTCTGGGAAGACATTGAAATGTATACTTTAGGCAAGTATTATGCTAATGTGGAATACTTATTATGTAGGTCAACTTGCATTTTTTTTCCAGCATTTAATTTTTGTTACAAAAAAGACAATATAGCTGACCCTTAGCCGACCAAGGCCATTATTCTTAGTCGCAGTAGCTATAGCTTTCCCTGTTCTGCTCTTGAATAACTAGTGAGAGACAGAGCTGACTGTTGCACCTGGTGTTCCCTTAAATTGTCAAATAAAAATTAGATGAGTGACGTTGCCTGTCCTCAACCCAGATTTACTGGATCAATATCTCCAGGGGAAAAGTCTAAAAATCTGTATTTTTAATGAGTGTTTCAATTGATTCTTGATCTTACTAATTTGGGAGACACTACTTTAGCACAAGCTCCCATTTACAAGCTACCAGAACAACATTTGAGGATAGAGGACTTCTTTGTGGTCTATTGCTTTGAGCAGCAGCAGTGAGCAAAAATGTGGGCTAAGGTGGTACAACAGTAGCCTTACTAGGGTGAGGTAGACTGATCAGCTTAGAAATGGGCATGTTATGTCAACACTGTTTGAAGAATGGGAAGAAGGGAGGGAGAAATGTGAAGGTTAAATAGATGGATTTACATATCCCATATTTAATGTCTTCTCTAACAAAACCAAATTAAACTTACCATTTTTGGCTATTTAATCAACAAAATTAATCAAGATAGGTCACCTCCAGATGTCAGAGCATAATATCAGATTCCAATTTGGTGCTCAAAAATGTGGTTCAGTTGCTAGTCATTCAGATACAGCTTTGGTTTTTTTGTAAATGAATGTAGAATATATGTAGACTTTGATATAAATAAATATGGGCCCACATGCCTAATGGCACCTGGGTAATGCTGATAAAATACACGTATAATAAACAATATGACAAAGATGAATTCTATATTTACAAAGCTAAGAGAAAATTCATAAGCCAACATTTATTGAACACCCCGGAGGTATGCGCTAAGAGTCATAAGAAACCATGTACGTTTAAATCTCCTGCCAGACAAGGGCATAGGTAAGCAAACCAATGTACAGTGTGTTGGAGAGCTGGGATAGAGATTTGTCCTGCCTCCCTTCTCCTATGGTCCAGGTACCCAAGATGGAGGGTCAGGCATGGCTCCTGGAGGAGCCAGCTCTCTCTCCACACACACACCCTTTAAAAAACTTTCTATCTAAATAGAAATACATACAGAAAAGTATGCAAGTCCTAAGGGTGTAGCTTGATGAATGTACACAAAGTCAACCCACCCATGTAACCATCACTCAGGTCTAGAACATTCCCAGTGCCTAAAAGCCCCATCATTTACCCCCATCAATAATCCCTCCTTCTCCAAGGGTAACCACCACTGCAACTTCTAACACCATAAGTTAGTTTTGCCTTTTTTTGAACTTCAACTAAATTAAATTGCTCCACGTATATTTTTTGTGTCTGACTTCTTTCACTCAACAGTATGTTTTTGTGAGATGCATCCGCGTTGCTGCCTGTAGCAATAATTCATTAATTCTCACTGCTGTATGGTATTTTCTTTTGCAAGTATGCCACAGTTTATTTCATTTTAGTGTTGATGGTCACTCGGGTTATTTCTAGTGTGAGGTTACTGCAACAAATTATGCTGATCATAAATATTCTTGTACATGTCTTTTAATGTATATGTACAGGAATTTCTGTTGAGTACAAGTCTATAAGAGAAATTGCTAGGTCATAGGTTATGCTTATATTCAACAAATTATAAACAATTTTCCAACAGGGTTGTACCAGTTTCATTCACACCAGCAGTATGAGTCTCATTGCTCTACATCCTCATCAAACCTTGACATTTTCAATCTTTACTTTTAGCTATTCGGTTGGACATGCAGTGATACCCTGTTGCAACTTTTAAGTTGTATTTTCCTGATTATTAACAAGTTATAGTATCTTTCCATATATTTATTGGCCATTTGAACATCTTGTTTTATGAAGTATCTGTTCAAGTTTCTTGCCCTTGAACTGATTCTGAGAAGGTGAGTAGACATTAGGCATAAGGCAGGAGGAAGGGCATGTCAGCCAGAGGGAACAGCATGTGCAAATTAATGATCTGCCCAGAGCATGGGAGTAAATGGACAGATGGTGGGAAATCAGCCACTAAAATGCTAAACTTAATCAGAGACTATGAAGTGATGACAGCAACATCGCAGAGATCAAAGTGAAACAGCACTAAAGAAGTACAGGCAGTCCCATGCTGTACTACTTAGTGGATTCTGAGAAATGTGTGATGATCAAATATCTGAAAGTTGAGCAAAGCTCATACACTGGAAGGACAATTCAGTTTCCAATGACCTAAAAGGTAGTGTTTGTAAATGCCTGTTAATGCTTGTGGTACAGTTTTCCTTCTGGCCTAGGTAACCAAGTGGGTAGATGAGTGTCTCCTAGGGATGTCAGGGGAGGCTACTGTTAGCAAATTGCACTTTAGCCATCGTTGGTTACTCCAGTTGAGCCCATTACATACTTTGTGTGGGCCCACTTCTGTTCCCCATCCTTTCTGGCAGCTTCCATTCTTTAAACTACTCCCTAAAGCAGCCCTAACCTGGAAGGGGAAGAGGAACAAGGTCTCTGTTTCCCCTGCAATAGCAATGTGAGCTAATTTAGAGCCTTGGCCAGCCCCGCAGCATGTGCCCACCTAGGGAGAGTCCTGGCCAGCTGCACCCCTTTGAGAGAGGTCACCAAAAACACTTCTTGTAAAGCACCCTGGTATTTCATGGAAGTTGGACCCCAACAGCAATAGCAGTCAGGCAGGGCCACCACACAGTAATTTCAAATTGCCAGTTTTCGGAGGATGAGTGACAGACTGAATTCAGTTTATGAATTGTGAGGATGGGGTGGAGTCATTGTCTAATGGGCAAAAATGTGGGCTCTGTAAAAGTAGTAGGTTATCTGCAGGAAGAAACGAATGTTAACAGAAACGCTTTGACCTACTTGCCTATTCATTAGTGAGCAGTTCTGTTTTGTTGAGGGCCCTTATCTATGTTGTCTCATTTCTGTCACCATGAGCAACACAAGGGCATGGCCAGGTTCTGGTACAAGCAGGCTCATCACACAAAAACAGACACCCTTGGCTCTAGAATCTCCACAAATTTCCCAACAAAATATCCCCCTTGACGGAATAGTGACCCTCCTGAGCCATCTGTAGATGGTCTACCATGAAGCCAGAGTAGTCTTCAGCCTCCGGGAGCCAAAGTTTCCACCCAGACACCCAGAAACTGAAGCAATCAGATCTGGCCTGCATAAAGGAACTTTTTTCTGGGTCATTCAAAGAATTACAAGTAGTTTCCAGCCTTTTAGATTTAATGGAGTAGTAAATTTTCAGAAAAGATTTCAGTGACCCCTATAAAGTTGCCAACTTCTTATTTTTCAAGTAAGGACTGTGATTGTGGGTTCTGTGAAGTTGTATTTAATAGTCATAGCTGTCATTTGTCATCTACTATACGCAAGGCTCTGTGCTTGGTACTTTTCCAGAAATACCTCTTTTGATCTTCACAATGTCCCTGCAAGATTTGTATTATCTTCATATTACAGATGAAGAGAGAGGCTCAGAGAGGGTAGGTAAATTACCAGATGCCACACAGCTAGTTGATGGCAGAGCCCTGGTTTTCAACCCAGGTCTATCTGATTCCGAAGCCTATGTCTTTCCCATTTTACTGTTTATCACGTCTGAAATATGTGTATATTATTCAGATATGATTTTTAATATCTGGTGTTCTGATGAGATGATAAGATGGTCAGAAATTAAAATTGAGTTTTGTCTTTGTAGAGAGATTTGGGCTTCCAGGAAAAGTCTTAAAAGCTTTTTTTTTTTCTAATTGGCCTACTTCAGTTTACTCAGTGTTTCTCTAATAGATGTGAAAATTCCCTAAAAGCTAAAGAGACTGTTTCTGACACTGTGACAGGATCTTATGTAAACATGTAGATATACATTTGGTCTGAGATGGTGAGGAATGTAACTTCTTTAAACCTGTTCTGCTCAAATGTGACTTGAAATGGGTTGTCACAAAATAAGGCTTATAAGAGTATTTCAATGTTCACTGATAATTAATGATTTGGCTGTTAAAGTGAGTAGCTCCTAGTGGGAAAGATTGTCTTACAGAATTAAACTTATTGACCGCATAAACAGGAAAGAGAACCCTACCCCAGTTCCCTGTTTGGCCAGAAAAAAAGAAGACAAAGGAATAGATTGGGTTGGCATTTGCTAAGATTAGCAAGGTCTCTTTGGGCTAAATTGTATTCTCTCTAAATTTGTACGTTGAAGCCCTAACTCTCCAGTACCTCATAATGTGACTGTATTTGGAGATAGGGCCTTTAACTTAACTTAGTTCAAGGTTAAGTGAGGTCATATGGGTGGGCCCTAATCCAATCTGAATGGAGTCTTTATAAAAGAGGGAGAGACTCCCAGGGATGCTCATCCACAGAGGAAAGTCTGTCTGCAAGCCAAGGAGAAACAAACCCTGCTGACACCTTGGTCTTGGACTTCCAGTCTGCAGAACTGTGAGAAAATAAATTTGTTGTTTAAGCCACCCAGACTGTGGTACTTAGTTATGGCAGCCCTAGCAAACAAATACAAGAGGAATTATGTATTCGGCATGAGCTGACCCCCTCCCCGCCCCTCATGCCAAGACAGCCAGTTAAGAGAGATATCAGTAGAACATAGATGAGGTTTTATTATCCAGCAAAGATGGTTTACACTGAGACTGAGGATCAGCTAGGGGAAAGGTTTTCCTGAGAGCAGAAGGAAAGTGAGTATCAAATAGTGATTTTTTAATAATCAAACTACTGACAGCTATCAGGGAGGTGTGTGTGTTTCTCTCCTTTTTGCTATATAATATACCTTATAATAATAATATTCTTGTGATTATTTATCCAGTGATTGCTCATTTCTTCCCTTAGTTAACAGCTAACAATTTATGAAAGGATTTTATTGGCTAGAGCACTGGCTAACAGTGTGCTCTAGTCAATAAAACTGGGTTTCTGCTGTTTCACCTGGGCTTGAATCTTGTCCCAGCCACTTCCTAGCTGTGTGATTTTGGGCAAATTATTTACCCTCCTGTGTCTCAGTTTCTTTATCAGTAAAATAGAGGTAATAGTACCTTCTCCGTAGGGTTGTGTGAGAATTAAACGAATTAACATATGTAAAGTGCTTGGAAGGATGCCTGCCATATAGTAAGTACCTAATAAATGTTAGCGATTATTATTTTAACTTGGGCTTTTTCTCTGCATATGAATAACTGTTAGCACATGGTTTCACCAAGATATATGAACACCAGGTGCCAGCCCCCCTGAAATTACCAGCATAGTATTAAAGATGAATGAACAGCCTAAAGAACAGTAGCTATTAAATCTCAGTGTTTAGCATCATCTAGGAGGCTGACAAAACTACAGATTCCTGGACCCTGTCCCCAGCGATTCTGATTCACTAAGTTGGGATGGAGCCCCAGAAATCTGTCTTTTTAATAGGCGCCTTAGGTAATTCTAACACGTGGTTGCCAGAATACCTATTAAATACTAATCCAAAGGAATTTCTTCTATATTCAAAGCTATTAAATTATGGTAAATGTCATAACTTACTAATCATGAATCTATAATAATTTTCATTTAAAGTATTTGAAATGTTTAAATAAAGCTAACTTAGGTCAATAACGCATATATAAATTTTTTTTTAATTTTATTTATTTATATTTATTATTATTTTTGGCTGTGTTTTATCTTCACTGCTGTGCACGGCTTTCTCTAGTCGCAGCGAGCGTGGGCTTCTCATTGCTGTGGCTTCTCTCATTGCGGAGCACGGGATCTAGAGCACACGGGCTTCAGTAGATGTGGCGCATGGGCTTTAGAGTGCAGGCTCAGTAGTTGTGGCTCACAGGCTTAGTTGCTCCCCCGCATGTGGGATCGTCCCGGACCAGGGCTCGAACCCGTGTCCCCTGCATTGGCAGGCGGATTCTTAAGCACTGTGCCACCAGGGAAGCCCAATAACGCATATATAAACTTGCTTTTAAAAATCATCTGAATGATAATTTCCATGAGTGTTAATACAAGCTATTAATAAACTCGAAGAAATTCTGTATTGGATGTAGCCCTCAGTTTTTCTCAAGTTGAGTCCTTCAAAGTGAGGGCAAATTGTCCATTATGCCCTTGAGTGTTGTGGCCTGGCTGAGTGAATTGAATTGAGGACAGATGGAGAAAGAGATACGGAAGCAGCTTACAGAGAGAAGCACAGAGGACCGTGGCTCATTCATTTGGAGGAAATAGTCCATTCAGCCAGAAAGTAGCAGGCTAGCTATGCAAATTAGTTAGAAAGTCTTGCATGTACATGTTGATAGCTGTGAGAGATTTTTTTTAAGGGGTTAGGACCCTGGAGCTAAAGAAGTTCTGGGTTCTATAGGATGGCTGGAGAAAGCCTAGTCCTAAGCTGAAACTGCGTGTTCAACCTGGAGCTTGACAAGACACCGTAGTGTTTTCTAGGTTCAGAATAAAAGGTGATTAAGGTTGAGTGCCGGGATAACTTTGGAACTGAAAAATCTGATTTACTGTGTTATGATGAATTCTTAAAATCTGTGCACCTGTTAATTACAGGACTAAAGTTTAGAGCTGCTATTTTTTCCCCCATTGATCAAGTTGCTGTGCTCAGGTGAAGTGAGAATGGTCATTATTGAGGAAATAAAGGTCAGGTTCAAAGGTGAGAAACTCCAGATCTCTGGGCAGCTGTATAGAAACTTATCAGGACTAAGTTGGTGAGTTTTCCGTGTGAGAAGGGTGGTGGTGGTGCCTGGAGATTGTAGCCTGTGTGAGTAACTCACCTGAGTGTTCTGAGGGCGTCATAGGGAGAGATTCTTGGTTATCCAGTGGTGTGGTGGTACGGTGTTTCTTTTACCAAAAAAAAAAAAAAAAAAAAATTGACTTTAACAAAGTTGAGTAAAATAGACAATACTGGTATTGTTAATTTAGAAAGTTTTCAAACTGGACTCCTTAAAATCTTCATGGTACTTTTAAGATAAAAAGCTGCTTAGGTACTGTTAGTTCATTGATTCTTTTTCCTTTACTTACAATAACCTCATAACATGTACCAAGATATCAAAATAATCAAAGTTATTGAATTTATACACTTGGAGCTTCTGTATTCTACTGATATGTATGTATCCATGTGTGTATACATTATATATAACTTATAATTTAGAGCATACAGATACCATAAATTGTTTCTAAGTCAAAGTGCCTCAGCTGTATTAGTATAACCGTTTTTCTTGAGGTTTAAGTCAACCAAAGTGAATTTTTTTAACATATTATTCAATCCTTGGGGGAAAAAGGCATTTAGGTAGGCAGGTGTTTTTGTTTAATTTTTAACTCTATCATCTCTACTACCTGATATTTGTGTTGTCACTACAGTACCACTTTGTTTGGACAGTTATCTCCAGGAATTGGAATTCTTGTCCTTTGTGCTTAATTGTTCCAAGATACTTTAAAATATAATTTCTTATTAGAAAAGCAGTATATATTTATTGTAGAATATTTGAAAATTATAGAAAAGCATAATGAAAAAAATCCTCCACAATTCTAGTACCCAGTGATAATTACCATTAAATGTCTGTTTATCATTAAAACATCACCTACTAGCCTTTCAAACTCTCTCTATGTGTATAAACAGAGCGCATGTGTGTATAAACATAAATTAGGAACATACTATGATACTATATATACATTTAATATTATAACATTAACATATATCCCTATTAAATATTCTTCAAAAATATTATTTTAAGAACTACATTGTAGTCTATCTTACATTGCACCAACGTTTAAGATTATTTTTAACTTTTTGCTGCTGTCAATAATACTAATCCTTCTTCTGTGGAAATACTTTAACACAACTGTGACTTAACACAAAATAGGGCCAGACTGGAGTTACTGGCTAAAGGTAATAACATTTCTAAGGATCTTGATACATTTTTCTCAAATTGCCCTGTGGAAACCCACTTGTTTGCATGCGCATTAGCGGAGTATCAGCACCTGTTTCACCACACCTGCAAGAATGAAAATTAACTTTAAAACCAGTTTTGTCCATCTAATAGTGAAGTAGGATGTTTCATTGTTTTTATTCACTTTCCTTTTATTACTATGGAGGTTGGACATATTTTCTTAGGGTGGTTGACCCATAATCTTAAGAAAATAGCATATATTTTTTAAAGCAGACCTGATTAAGACAAAACGGCTATGACAATTCACAATTAGCTCCCATTGCATCAACATCTTCGTTGTTGTACTGATTCTCAGCCTCCTAGAGTCCCTTAAAGGAACTTCTTTTATTTATTTTATTTTTTAGATCTATTTTATTTATTTATTACATCTTTATTGGAGTATAATCGCTTTACAATGGTATGTTAGTTTCTGCTTTATAACAAAGTGAATCAGTTATACATATACATATGTTCCCATAAAGAGCATGAGCTTCTGTGTGAGCCCTGCCAGTTAGTCTTGTGTAACCCTAAACAAGTTGCTTAACTTCTCTAAGCTTCAGTTTCCTTGACTGTAAAGCAGGGCTGATAATCCTCACAATAATTCTCACAATACTGAGATAGGAATTATTAAAGCGTTCAGTAAAATGCAGCTACTATTGGAACTGAGAAATGTTTCTCTCCTAATTACCTGATAGGTATGTCAAGGTGTGGTAGCATGCCTATTAGAGGCCAGAACTTTTCAAGTCCCAACAAGTTGCATGTTTGAATTCACTTTATTATTTAAACTTGCTAGAAGAGCAGCACAGCTAGTGGGACATTTTTAATAGAAAAAAAAAAAAAGGTGATTGGGGTTGGGAGATCACCTGGATTGCTAGCCCAGTGTGACCCCAGAGTCCTGCAGGACACAAACATGCTTGCTGGTGTGCTTGGTACTTTAGAAAGTTGCCCCCAAACTGATGGGATAAACGGGCTTTCACTTCTTCCTTCTTCCTTTGGGGGAAAGGGTGAAAGAAAGAGCACTACTTTAATAATGTTGTTGCTAAGCTTGTATGCTCATTCGAAGGTCATTACGTGAACTTGGCTTTTCCTTTAATTTAACATTGTGCTCGTGTATCCACCTGCCTATTGGTCTAGGGTTTTGTAAATATAATGTAGATTCTCATTCAAATTCTTTCACTGAGAATTCAGTTCTTTGCATAATGGATTTGAGACTATAAATCTTTTGATCTTTAAAAATAAGTTTCAATTTTTAGATGATATCTAGTCTTCCACCTGGAGGATGTGACTGTGATCTATGGTAGCTGTTCAGCCATGCTGACCGGTTGACTGCCAGATGGGTTGTTAGCAGTGCCGAGGCACCCTGACATCACTCTCTGAACTGCTTTCTCTTTCACATTCTTCTACTTTTCCAGCTGACGGCCTGGAGGGTGGGTGCCGATTCCACCAGACGCTGCAACTGAAAAGCCAGGTTCAGAAATGTCAGGTATCCTCCGGGAGCTGCTCTGTGTCTCTGAGAAAGCTGCCAACATTGCCCGGGCGTGCAGGCAACAGGAAGCCCTCTTCCAGCTGCTGATAGAAGAAAAGAAAGAGGGAGAAAAGAACAAGAAGTTTGCAGTTGATTTCAAGACCCTGGCTGATGTACTGGTACAGGAAGTTATAAAACAGAATATGGAGAACAAGGTAAGAAGGTCCCAGCCAATGTAATTGCAAAATATTTGCCCCTGTGGTTTTTCCCCTCTATAGAATAGCATCCTTTCTCCTCGCCACCCCTACCCCCATGATTAACACCTTGGATTCTAATAAACAACTTGGGTTTTTCCCCTTGTTTTGACTACAATATTACCAAAATGTGTGCTGCAGAAAAAAATTTTAAATACAGAAAAATAAGAATCCTCTTAATCCTACCACTAGAGAAAACCACAGCTGTTTTGCTAAATATTGTTAGAATATTTTCCTTCTGTGTGTGTACATGGCACACACAATTTATTTCAAAAGAAATGAGAACATACTGTTTTATAACTTTTTTTTAACTTGATATATTAAGTCCCACCTTTTGACATAATCACTTATCTAATGGTTGCCTCAGTTATGGGCTCATAGAGTCCTGGAGACTTAAAGTCTCCCTTTATTTGAGTAGGAAAACATTGTTTATAACTAACAATGATTGTAATTCTAGGTCTTTTAAGCTGACTGGGGAAAAGAAATTATATTCATAAGTAGTAATAACAAACAATAACATTAGCAGACACTTATAAATGCTTACTATGAGCCAGGTACTGTTCTAAGGACTTTAAATATGTTAATTTAATCATAACAATTTTATGAGGTAAGAACAATTATTTCATTGTAATGGATGAGAAAAGGGAGACACAGAGAGGTTAAATAACTTGCCTAAGGTTGCACAGCAACTGAATGGCAGGGCTGGTTTTTGAACCCAGGCTGACCGAGTCTGTGCTCTTTGCAATACTATATTGCCTTTTATATGGTAATCTAATAATTTCTTTTCTTTTAGGTTTGGGAGGATAGAATTTTATGTCGGAAAGCCCTACAAAATATTAGAATTGTTTCTATGAAATTCTCAAAATATTAGGAATCATTTAGAATCATTTAAGTGAATTCTTGACCACAGGCAGGAAGAGAGAATAAATGACCCCTTGAAATTTCTACAAACTGTACTTTTTCATGTCCTATAATATCTGGCTCCAATAAACTAAAAAGGAAGCAAATTTATTTTTGTTACTGATCAAGAGCTGGGTGGAAGGGATGGTTGAGCAACTGGATTAGAAATGTATCAACGTTAAGTTCTGTGGCCTAATATTTGCCCCAGAGCATTATAACAAGTTCAGACAGTTGTTCATTCATGAAGTATATGCCAGGACTTATGAACACATAAATGATATTCACTTTTGGCTTGTATAAAATAGTTTCATGACTCTCCTATACTGTAGCCTCAGAAAGGGTTTCTAGGCAGGTTGTGGGAGACTGGAGCTTCAGCCCTGGATGAATTGATAAATCGGCTCAGTGCCAGCCCGTGTTGATTTGCATTGTTGTTTTTTTTTTTAATTTAATTTAATTTATTTATTTTTGGCTGTGTTGAGTCTTCGTTGCTGTGCACGGGCTTTTCTCTAGTTGCGGTGAGCGGGGGCTACTCTTCATTGCAGTGCGTGGGCTTCTCGTTGCAGTGGCTTCTCTTGTTGCGGAGCACAGGCTCTAGGCTCGCGGGCTTCAGTAGTTGTGCCACGTGGGCTCTAGAGTGCAGGCTCAGTAGTTGTGGCACACGGGCTTCATTGCTCCGAGGCATGTGGGATCTTCCCGGAGCAGGGCTCCTGAGGATCTTCCCGGACCAGGGCTCGAACCCATGTCCCCTGCACTGGCAGGCAGATTCTTAACCACTGCGCCACCAGGGAAGTCCCGACTTGCATTGTTCTTTAAAAGAGTTAAAAATAACAAGTAGTTGTGGGCATTATTAAAGCTACTGGCCATCTGTGAATAACTGAGCTCAAATATTTGAAGCATTTCCTTGCTTTTATTGCTTGAGAACCATACTCATATCATAATTCAGCACATATTTTGAGAGAAATTATCTTTACTGCAGAGAAAATCAGAAGCAAAATGTGTCTGAAAGCTTCCTGGTCATACAGAGATGAGAGAAAATTCCTATTTAGCTTTTTTTTTTTTTAATTCTATATTGGCACATAAATTGTTGGCAAATAAAATATTTCCCCTTTTTTGCTATATCACCTTCCTAGCCTGATGGCTAATGATACCTCCAGCAGGTACAGAAAACACACCTGAAAATGAAAACAAAATCAAATGTTATCCTCTGATACCTTCTATCCAGTCTCAAATAATCATCTAAGGTACTTGGTCAATAACATTAACTTGTATAAGCTACTTAGGTCCTGTTTAGGAGCAACAGTTAAAACATCTCCTTTGCAAACATTCTAGCTCTATGGCCCTTAACTAGAAGGATGAAGTTTCTAGAAGTACTTCTGCAGACTCAACAGAACATAAGGAAACCAGACTTCTACCATGATTTGGACTTTCTAAAGGGGCAAAGGAGCAGGAAAATATTAGAAAACTAAGTACTGAACCAAGCTGACTTCACTTTTCATAATTGTTATACTTGGATTGATTTCTGGAATTGTAAATTTCAGATCTAATTGTGCTATTTAATTTGAAGTATAAAATGAAAATCTGTTCAGAATTGAACATAAATGTGGGATTTTTTTTTCTTTATTGTTGTATTTTTGTCATACTCTGAATCATTCAGTTTCCAGGCTTGGGGAAAAAAATTTTTGGAGAAGAATCCAATGAGTTTACAAATGATTTGGGTAAGTATAAATGTCTTAATGTATTTTTATAACTTAATTATCATATGGTATTTCTATTTTCAACTTACATCATGAAGTAGATGGATGTTTGGAGGCCTTTCACGTAAATACATATTTGAATGTTAAGCTTCATTCAGTGCTTCAGAATATCATGCCATTTACGATAGGGAGATGTGGTGTCTTAGGATTATTTAGCAAGTCCACATGTATCATTCTAGATATAAATCTGTAGCATTTGAATAACGTATGATTTAACCTTTGGGAAAGTTGCCTGGCCCTTTGGGAATCTGATGGAAGTTACAGATGCCCCCAGAAAGATGCACATCTACACAGTTTTGCAGGCAATTTCAAGTCCAAGTAAACCCATTTGTGGACCTCCTAGGGAGTCCATAGACCTTGGCTGAGAATGTAGAGGAGGCCCTGTCCCTGAAATCACCTCATGACTTCTCTGGTCTCAGAACCTCTGTAAAGGGAGTTGGACAACCGGTTCCTTTTACCACCAAGTTTTAACTCTTATTTAATTAGTTTCCTGTGGACCAAATTCTCGTTTGATGGACCACCAGTTCCCTTGTGATAGAGAGGAAAATATCAAAATCGCTGATCCTTTTTAGAGAAACAAACTGGTTTTTGTTTGTTTAATGGTAGAAGATTAAAATAGTGAACTTTAAACACTGATCATGTGACAAATAGTTAAACATCTAGAGGCATGTTTACAAAGAAAACTAATTTCTGGATTAACTCTGGAGAAAAATTTGTCTCCTTCATGGGCAGTGTATTAAAATGCACTTAATTCTATGACACTCAGTAAGAAGAAGGAAAAATCTCATTTAAACTTAAGATTAAAAAACCCACCTGTACAGGAATAAAGACACAGTTGTGGAGAATGGACTTGAGGACATGGAGAGGGAGAAGGGTAAGCTGGGATGAAGTGAGAGAGTAGCATTGACATATATACACTACCAAATGTAAAATAGATAGCTAGTGGGAAGCAGCTGCATAGCACAGGGAGATCAGCTCGGTGCTTTGTGGCCACCTAGAGGGGTGGGATAGGGAGGGTGGGAGGGAGGCTTAAGAGGGAGGTGATATGGGGATATATGTGTACACATAGCTGATTCACTTTGTTATACAGCAGAAATTACACACCATTGTAAAGCAATTATACTCCAATAAGGATGTTAAAAAAAACACCTGTGACTAACCTGTAAGAAATCCTACACTTAAAATCCTGTTTGACTACTTCATAAACAGTTATTTTAATATATAATGTATCTAGAATTATAGGGGCAAAAAGGCATTCCACGTACATTTTCCTTAGAACTGAAGGAGAGAATGGGTTTAACAGAGAACCATGGTGAAGGGGAGGGGCTGGTGGATGAGGTGAGGTGAGACAGTGGAAGTTCAAAGGAAGGAGTTTGGATTTTCCTCTGAGCATGATCGGTATTCAGTGGCAAATTTTAAGCAAAGGAGAAATGTGATATGATTTGCTCCCTTGAATGATCCCATGACTTTTACTGAGTCTAGTGTAGGTGCTCAGCAAGTGGCAGTGATTAGCATTATTATTCCCCAACTTTAACAGTCTCATTTAATTGAATTGAACTACATGTAATTGACTGTTTCTTGCTGTTTCAGAATCATCATTGTAATAGACTCACAGTGTGCTTCCCAAACTCTAAGGATCACATGAATCACCTGGGGATCTTGTTAGAACTCAGTAGGTCCGGGATGGGGACTGCAGTTCTGAATTTCTAACAAGTTCTCAGGTGATGCAAATGCTGCTGTTCTTGGAATGGCTAGGTTAGCTAGGAGTATTTGTCTATATACCACAAAATCTCCAAAGTGCCATGTTTTCTTAATTTTTAAAAAATTTATATTCTGCATTGCTGTGACTTTCTGTTGCTCTTAACTTGCCTGTTTTTGCCAGCCTCTTTTCTTACTTTTGCGGGGGCTGGAAACCAGATTAGGCAAGGGTCTAAGAAGTGTCTTTAAAGTGATGGTAAAGCACCTGTACTCGGTAACTTGGGATTTCAATTGCAGAAACAGCTTTGCTTACATGCTGATTTCCAGTGGTTTCACAGAGAGCTATTCTATGTATGTCATTTAGAGTCCTACAGCTTTACCACATTTAAAGATTAATGTACTTCATCTTATGTTACTTTACTGAGCATAAACAATTTAGGGAGGTAGAAGCCCTTCTTTGTACTGATAAGAACTCCATTCTTTTCAATAACATATTCAAATGTGAATAGGGTGACCCACAGTATATTAAAAGGCAAAAGGCAAAAAATATAAAAGATTGGTTATCAAGGACTCAGGGTTCTTAACTGGTCCATGAGCTCCCTTAAACTAGATACAAAAAACTGTGTGCACGTGCCCATGTGGACATTTTTCTGGAGAGTAGGTCCTTTGACACCTGGAATTCATTCCTTACTGTTAGGTGTATGACTGACCACTGAGCAGCTATGACTTTATGAAGGCCACTGGGTGATTCTGGCAATCAGCCAGGTTAGGAAACACTGGTATGGCTATATTTCCCTCACCTAGTCTGAGGTGCCCTCACAGCTTTTGTTTCTTCCCACCCCTCTGTTGTTCTTTCTCCCCTGAAACTTGAGATGTAATGGTCTTTAGTTTGTCTTTACTCTAGGGGAAAAGATTATCATGAGACTGTGTCCAACAGAGGAAGAAACAGTAGATCTTCTCAACAAAGTCCTTAATGGTAACAAGTTGGCATCTGAAGCGTTAGCCAAGGTTGTACATCAGGACGTTGTCATTAGTGACCCAGCTCTGGATGCGATAGAGATCAACATTCCACAGGACACTTTGGGAGTTTGGGTGGATCCTATAGGTAAGTAGAGAGAGTGTTTGCTTTTGTTTATTTGCTTTCATTATTAATCCTTTTTTTTTTTTTTTTTTGGTGGGGGGGTTAGAAAAATAAAAATTGAGGGTATGGTTTAACTCTGCTAGGAGTTTTATTTTAAAAGTTTTGGATTTTTAAAATGATAAATGACTTTCACTGCCGTGGCCCGGGATCAATCCCTGGTCAGGGAACTGAGATCCCACAAGCTGTGCGGTGCAGCCAGAAAAAAAGAAACAAAGAGCTGAGGTGTGTGTTATATACATATATCTATAACATATGTGTGTGTGTACACACATACCCACACACACACAGGCACATATACAAAGCTGAATTAACTCATTTTTGAAAGACCTCAGGGGCCAGACTGCTAAATATGAGAGAAGAATGAAGTGAGAGCAGCTATAACTAATTCAGCACCAGCGGATTATTGCCATCTGGGAATGCTGTCCAGCTCATCAAATTTTTTAAAAAAAATCAAAATCCAGGTTTTTATGTGCGATCTCACAATTTAACCACTGGCTACTAATTCAGTTAAACAAGCAAACAATCAAAACCACTATACAGGCCAAGCAAAACACAGCTGAATGTGACTCTTAGCAGTCGGTTTGTGAGTCCTGTGTAAACCTCACCATGAATTTTGTGGTCATGATTATGGTAGAACCATAACGTGTAGCTCATTGTTTAAAAAGTGTAGGCCTCTCTCAATGATGCTATTAATATAATGCCCTAGGTATTAATCTTCGGAAGTCCCCCTTTTTCCCCTAACCTTCCTGGCATATTCTACCCAGTACAACTGCGACCAATCATGCTGAACAGGCAAACTCCCCCCACCCTCCCCATCCTACAAGCCCATTAATAATGATAGAAATGCCTTTAGTCATCAGAGAATTAGAGCATATTCAGCCTATGGATTGTACATGCAAACTAAGAATGTTTTCCAGAATCTTTTATTGCCTGAAGGTAAATCAGCCTCAGTTAAGGTTTTTGAGGGACAGAAACCTTGTATTCTTGTTCTATCCTGAATTGATTCTGTTAGCTAGCTCTCTGGATCTTGTGCCTGACACATCCTTAACTGGGCATTAACTCATTAGATGTTGGCAGTCAGCTGCTGGCATGTACAGTCTTTTAAGAAGAAACCTAGCTACTTGGCTTCTTTTTCTCAGGACTCCCATCAATTTCTTCCTCTTGTACTACCATCATTGTCTCCTTCCTCCTAATTTGAGGGACAAAAACAAACAAACAAAAAGGTAATCCCACCCCTGACAGATTCCTGGAATGAGGCTTTCCCATCCACCTTGGACTTGTCCTCTGATTAGTAAGAGCTCTAAGGAAGCCCCTTGGTTATCCTGAGCTATTAGCTTTTAAATGATTTTGACATGTGATGAATATTTGAGTACTTGTTATTTGCAAGGTGCTGTGCTAGCTGCCATAGGAACTATAGACGTGTCCTTTCTCTCCAAGACTATATAGTTGGGAAAATGAAACACAAGCAGCTTAAAAGTGAAGTACAAGAGGTCGAAAAATAATTCAATGTAAGTGGCACCCAAAGGTAGAAACTGATTGGTTACTATCTTGGTCAGTTTGGGCTGCTATAACAGGATACCATGGACTAGGTAGCTTTTAAACAACAGAAATTTATTTCTCACAGTTCCAGAGGCTGGGAAGTCCAATCTCAAGGTGCCAGCATGATTAGGTGAGGTCCTTCTTCCTGATTCATAATTGGTACCTTTTCACTGTGTCCTCACATTCTGGAAGAGACTAAAGATCTCTCTGGAGCCTCTTTTGTAAGACACTAATTCCATTCATGAGGGTTCCACACTGAGGACTTAAGTACCTTCCAAAGGCCCCACTTACTAATACCATCATTTGTGGGTAAGAATTTTGGGGAGACATAAACATTCAGACCATAGCAGTTACCACATTAGAAGAGAGAAACGATATAGTACAGGGTTTGTAGATGTATTCATCGTCGTCTTCTAAATAATCATTTCAAATAATCCTAACAAATGTTGCTTCATTTTTCAGATTCAACTTATCAGTATATAAAAGGTTCTGCTGACATTAAATCCAACCAAGGAATCTTCCCCAGTGGACTTCAGTGTGTCACTATTTTAATTGGTGTCTATGACATACAGACAGGGGTGCCCCTGATGGGAGTCATCAACCAACCTTTTGTATCACAAGACCTAAACACCCTCAGGTAAAAGATGAAAATTTTTGGTATATTATGGTTTTTAGAATTTACAACCTCAGCTTTGCTTATTGTCAAGATGATCTCTCCGCGTGACATTCCCATGACTCAGTAGATTGGGTATTCCTACTAAAAATCTGCATGTTTGAATTAATGTTCTTTTTACTCTCAGCCCTGGGTCTCGCAGCAAAATGTGACGATGATCTAATGAAAAGCTGAGTAGGTACAGCCAGGGTTAGGACCTGGCTCTGGGGTGCTCTCCCAGTAGAACTGCCAGCATCGCTTCCTTTTCTGCCTCTTCCCTCCTCAGGCTCCCCTGAACTCCTATGCAGGGCAGAGTTGCTCTGATCCATGGCCCATGCTTGCGGGGCTCCAGGGCATGGCAGAGGCCAAGAAGAAGCAGCTTTTCTCCTGTGATTTCAGTATTTTATTGAAATAGATAATATTTTTTTCCACTTGTATAGAACTGCATATTTTTTTATAAATTTATTTGTTTTTTATTATTTTTTTTTGGCTGCGTTGGGTCTTCGTTGCTGCGCACAGGCTTTCTCTGGTTGCAGTGAGCGGGCTTCTCATTGCGGTGGCTTCTCTTGTTGCGGAGCACGGGCTCTAGGCGCGCGGGCTCTAGGCGCACAGGCTTCGGTGGTTGCAGCACGCAGGCTCAGCAGTTGTGGCACGTGGGCTCAGTAGTTGTGGTACGCAGGCTCAGTAGTTGTGGCGCACAGGCTTAGTTGCTCCGCGGCATGTGGGATCTTCCAGGACCAGGGTTCAAACCCGTGTCCCCCGCACTGGCAGGCGGATTCTTAACCACTGCGCCACCAGGGAAGTCCTAGAACTACATATTTGTATTAAACTTTGGCTTGCTTCAAGCAACTAAGAATTGTTTGTTCTTTAATAGTCATAAACTACACCTATGGAATTTTGATAGTTTTCTTCTAACCCTGCCTTCTTCCAAACTGAAAGTGTTTGTTGTCTTTAAAGGGTGGTTAAGAAGTTAAAAATAAGTGGGACTCTGGATGCTGGCATAATCGTGACCTAGGAATGGTTGACAGAGTAGTTAGTAGCACAGATCCTAGAGTGAGACTTCCTGGGTTTGAATGCAGATTCTATCACTGATTTACATTCTTACACTTACATTCTCTAAGCCTGTTTCCATCTCTGTAAATAAACTATCCAGCATATATAGTAAGTTAAACATTGAGAAATGATAGGTGCTATTTTTGTTGTTGCCAAAAATAATGAGTCCATCTTTCTTGGTGTTAAAACCAAAGTGGAGCTAGTGAATTAGAGAATGAAAAGGCGTTACCAGCTGAAGAAAAACTTAAGGATTGTGAAAGATTTGCAGATTGAAAAGATTATTTATCTGTTCATCTTTCCCCCATTAAACTTCAAATGCCAAAAGTGGCAGTGAAACTTTGCGGGATTTCTGGCCTCCAGGAACAGAGCAAATATTTTAGCATTGTCCTAGATGGGTGTGATAATACAGAAAAACTGAAAGCCTTCCTAACCTGCAACAGCACAGGCAGCAACACGCACAGGGAGTAACTTTTTTTTTTTTTTTTGCGGTACGCGGGCCTCTCACTGTTGTGGCCTCTCCCGTTGCGGAGCACAGGCTCCGGACGCGCAGGCTCAGTGGCCATGGCTCATGGGCCCAGCCGCTCTGCAGCATGTGGGATCTTCCTGGACCAGGGCACGAACCCATGTCCCCTGCATTGGCAGGCGGACTCTCAACCACCGCGCCACCAGGGAAGCCCGGGAGTAACTTTTAGAAATGAATTAGCTACTTGGTATCCATTTCTAAGCTTAAGGACCTTGAGACCCATTATGTTATATATTTTTCATATCATCAAGTTGGGAAGCCGTATGAGCAATGAAAAACGAATGGGATAACCTACGGCCACAAACTGAATGTTCTCTTCCACAGGTGGAAAGGACAGTGCTACTGGGGCCTTTCTTACATGGGGACCAATATCCATTCATTTCTGCCTCCCGTCTCTACAAGAAACAGCAGTGAAACGCAGAGCCAAGTGACCCAAAACCCCAGCTCTGAGGCGGAATACTCCCACCCGTTCTCAGCTGTCATTAGTACCAGTGAAAAGGAGACCATCAAGGCCGCACTGTCACGTGTGTGTGGAGAGCGCATATTCCGGGCAGCTGGGGCTGGTTACAAGAGCCTCTGTGTTGTCCTCGGCCTTGTTGACATTTACATCTTCTCAGAAGATACCACGTTCAAGTGGGACTCTTGTGCTGCCCACGCCATCCTCAGGGCCATGGGTGGGGGAATGGTGGACTTAAAAGAGTGCTTGGAAAGAAACCCCAACTCGGGGCTTGACTTGCCACAGTTGGTGTACCACGTGGGAAACAGAGGCGCTGCTGGAGTGGACCAGTGGGCCAACAAGGGAGGACTGATCGCTTACAGATCAAAGAAGCAGCTGGAGACATTCCTGAGCCTCCTCCTCCGACACCTTGCGCCTGTGGATGCACATACATAGACGAGCTCCATCCTCAGGGACTCGAAACCCAGCTGTGAACCTAGTTTCCACCTCTCTATCTTTTGAAGACAGCTTTGTCCTATCGACAGTCAAAGTTCACCTTCCTCTTTTGAGGAGCATTTTTCCATTATGTGTTCATAATGTTAATGTCAATAAATGACTGATATTCATGCCGCAGTTAAATGTGCAAGATTCTTAATAGTGGATTTTGTGCTATTAATATTGCTTGAAACACTTCAATAAAATATTGAAGACAGGAAAAATTCCTGCTCAATTAGTAAACCTCTTCTAAACATCTAAGGGATAAGTTAATGTCACTGAAGTATTAGGGAGAGCCAGGAGGGGGTTGAGCTTAGTTTTGTTTCCCTTCTGGAGGAAAACTCTGCAGCTTTAGCCTTTGGCAAAACACTTAGAACTGTGAATTTAGCCATGTTATGTACTTTCAACAGTATTATGTTTCTTAGAAGAATTAAAGCCTGGAGCACTGTGGGCTCCTTTCTACTCACATACCCTCTCATACTCACACACACATTCTAATATTCTCTCTCAAATTCATAATCTCATGTGCCCTCTCATTCAAATTCTCTCTAATCCTGTCTCTAATAATTCTCTCTAATACTCTCACATACACACTCCATTTCTGTTGGTAAGACAAAAGGGGATAGGGTAAAGAGGTTTCTGTAATTTTTGCATATTTACTGCACTTCAAAAACCAGAGGTAGAGTTAAATATATACAGTCCTTGGACTACTAGAATCCAATGTTGAAAGTCCTCTGAGGTGGGTGGGACCACTTTTCCCATCCTGTTTAGCAGCCCTGGTGAGGAGGTAGCGCCACCATCTGGAGGGATTAAACTCTCACCTCTGACTTCTTTCGGCCTTGCGCCCTCTGGGGGCCAAAGGATATTTTCTGGAGCATCCTGTTTTTCTACAATTACAAACAAATGAAAGTAAATCAAACTCTTTTTAATCGTATTTCATTGCACACAGCAGATTCAATGACTTATTTAGTGACAGGGTTATAGTTTTTAAAGTCTGCACGTGCTTTGTGATTGTGGGTCCTCAAGCAGTTTATTCTTAACCACTAACAGTCTAATTTTAAAGGTTGATTTTTAAGTCAAAGTGAGTTCATTCTTCACAAAACACATTAAAAACCAAAACCCAGAAACTAGTCCTGCTGCATGATAGTCATCAGAATGGAGAAATAGAATAAGGTTCAAGAAAAAGCATTTGTTGTCCACATGAACATTTTTGGAATGTAACTGATCAATAACATGCAGTGAAAAGTCATCTTCAATGTGATCTGAACAAGAAGTTGGTCAATTTATTGGGGGGGAAATTGGATAGAACAGAGAATCCAGTATATTCTGTGAACATCTATTATACACATCCATTGTCAATCTTGGCCGGAAAGCTAAGGCCCTTCCTTAAGCATGTGTGTGCTGATCGGTCTGCACTGTTATTCTTGCATAAACCACACCCATGGGAGTATGATCTCTGTTTCTGATTTCTTTAGAGGAAGAATTTTTAAATATTTGCCATGTAATCTGAGAACATAATCGTTCTGGATTTAAATTTTTTCTCTCCATTTTTACAATTGTCTCATACTCGGTAAATTTTTAAGACTCATCGTTATTTTCTGAAGTCTTCAATTCTCTGTTTTAAAACTCATTTTACATTGTGTTTAATCTATTATTAAAAGTACAATCGGAATATACAGTTTTAGAAAGAAGCCAACCACTCCAAGTAAACATACACCTCAGTTGATGGGAATGGGAGTTGGGGATTGTGATGGAGGGGTGTTCCAGAGAGTAGCCTGTTGGTCGTGAAGATCAAATGTCTTGTGCATCAGGCAGTGTGTTTTGCAGGAGACTGGCAGAGAGGTGAATCTGCCAGGTCGCTTAGATGGAAGGTGATAAAAAGAGAGCTCCCCCTGCACATCAATAAGAGCAGCCTCTGGGAAGCCAAGTCAACGTTGGTTCCTCTCTTGCTCCTACAATCTACATCCAATCACTCAGGAAGCCCTCTTGGCTCCACCTTTGAAATATATCCAGAATTCAACCATTCCTCATCAATCTGCTACACTTACCCTGTGTCAAGCCCTCTTTATGTCTCACCTGGATTATTGCAATAAACTAACTTGCCTCCATACCGTCTATTCACAACACAGAAGCCAGAGTGATCCTTTTCCAACATCTATCAGATCATGTCTCTGTTCAAAACCCTCCAATGTGTAAAGCAATTATACTCCAATAAAGATGTAAAAAAAAACAAAACCTCCAATAGTTTTTCTTTTTTTAACATTTTTATTAGAGTAAAACTGCTTTACAATGGTGTGTTAGTTTCTGCTGTATAACAAAGTGAACCAGCTATACATAAACATATATCCCCATATCTCCTCCCTCTTGCGTCTCCCTCCCACCCTCCCTATCCCACCCCTCTAGGTGGACACAAAGCACCAAGCTGATCTCCCTTTGCTTTGTGGCTGCTTCCCACTAGCTATCTATTTTACATTTGGTAGTGTATATATGTCCATGACACTCTCTCACTTCATCCCAGCTTACCCTTACCCTTGCCCGTGTCCTCAGGTCCATTCTCTATGTCTGTGTCTTTATTCCTGTCCTGCCCCTAGGTTCTTCAGAACCATTTTCTTTTTTTTTTTAGATTCCATATATACATGTTAGCATATGGTATTTGTTTTTCTCTTTCTGACTTACTTCACTGTGTATGACGGTCTCTAGGTCCATCCACCTCACTACAAATAACTCAATTTCATTTTTTTATGGCTGAGTAATATTCCATTGTATATATGTGCCACATCTTCTTTACCAATTCATCTGTCGATGGACACTTAGGTTGCTTCTGTGTCCTAGCTATTGTAAATAGCGCTGCAGTGAACATTGTGGTACATGACTCCTTTTGAGTTACGGTTTTCTCAGGGTATATGACCAGTAGTGGGATTGCTGGGTCATATGGTAGCTCTATTTTTCGTTTTTAAAGGAACCTCCTCCAATGGTTTTTCAACTCTCTCAGGGTAAAAGCCAAAGTCCTTGCACAGCCTATGTGAGATAATAGAAAAAATATATATATAAATATATATATATGGGTCTGGCGCAGAGCTCCTAAAGCCCTTGTAATCTCCTAAGCGATAAGAGTGCTAGGAGCATAGTTTGTTCTAATAGGTAGCCTCCTGGATGGCTCCTGGGTGGGGACATCACCAGAAAGACCAAGCCGTAATCAGGAGCTTGGAATTTTCAGCCCTGATTCCCCCACCTCCCTGCCCCCAACTTTTCTAGAGAGGCTAGAGGGACTGGAAATGCAGTTAATAATTGCTCATGCCTACGTGAGGAAGCCTCCATAAAATCCCAATAGTGGGAGGTTTGGAGAGCTTCCAGGTGGGTGAACACATCCACCCACTAGGAGGGTGATGCACCACAACTCCACGGGGACAGAAGCTCCTGAGCTCAGTACCCTCCCAGACCTTGCCCTATGTATCGCTTCATCTGGCTGTTCTCTTGTATCCTTTATCATATCCTTTAATAAACTGGTAAACTATGAGCTTCCCTGAGTTCTGTGAGCCACTCTAGCAAATTAATCAAACCTGAAAAGGGGCGGTGGGAACCTCTGATTTATAGTCGATTGGTCAGAGCACTGGTGACAACCTGACGTGTGACTGACATCTGCAGTGGGGCAGCAGTCTTGTGGGACTGAGCCACTAACTCAGGTAGACAGTGTCAGAATTGAGTTTCTAGGTCCTATCTATGTTACTAATTTACATTTTGTTTTCTTTCTCATATTCCCCATGTTATGACTGCTGATTTATTCCTTCTCTCGTGCAATCGTATAGTACTGTATCTTCACTGATTTAAAATCTGTTAAAAATAACATGACTATGGAAAAATTCTGATCCACCATTTTGTTTCAATAGTCCAAAGTGAACCACAAATGAAACTTGACACATACCTTACTACCAAGGAAAGAGTAAGAATTGGTATTAGGGAAAGAGCATGGGTTTTGAATTAACACACCTGGGTTCAATGCCACCTACAATGTGATCTTAAGTTAGGTACTAAGCCATGTAACCTCCCTGAATCCCAGTTTCTTCATCTGGTAAATGACTTATGTCATCTCTCAGGACTACTGTAAGAAGGAAATGCAATAGTGTGTGTAAAACATCTCTTACATAGTAGATGCTCAATGAAACATAGCTACTAATACTTTTATTATTCATGTATAACGTAGTCAACCTAAACATTATCGGGGAACAAAACCATGACAAAATAAGTTAAAAGAGAGACTTCACTTTATTCAGTGAGTCATTCAGACAATTTGTTAATAGGCTTAATTCTTCTACTGTAATATAATAACATAATATCATGTAACAGCTAACATATACTGGGCACGGTACTCCAAGCGCTGTGTTAGACACTTACTTGCATTAATTTATTTAATGAGCAAAATTTGTGTATTCCCAGCTGCCATGGCATAACACTGTCTTTTCGTCCTGACTACATGTTTTGCTTGCATTTAAAAAATCTAAATTAATTAATAAATAATTTTTCAAGATCTGCTTTTTAAAACATTTTCTACAGATTCCTTTTACCTGATACTCTGTATGCCAGCCACGTGCTTCCACTTACCGTCACCTCAGTCTCAATCCAACTGTTCCTAAGGATTGACACCCATGTTGAGTAGGGTCCTAACGATCACTGTCTTTTAATGCCCTTTGTTTGTTGCCAATCTTTTGCTCTGGCTTCTGACCCCGTAGTTATAGGCTCCCTGCATGAGATTTTGACGTGCCAAGGGATAAGTATTCTATAAAGGGCTTTCTGCTATGTTATAATGATGGGAGTATAAAAAAACAGAACTTTGCACCTGTGTGTAAATTCCATAAGATAGCCCTTCTGTCTGGAAGAAGTACAGCCAGGATAACTTTGCAGTGATACTTTTGTATCAGTAGCATTAGGTTTAACCGTGAGTGGCAAAATGCCAAAATAACAATGGCTTAAATAAGATAAAAGCTGTTTGGTGTGCAGTCCAGAGCTGAAAGGAGGCTTGACCCCTAAGTCCGCAAGGAGTCACACTCCCTCCATCTCGCTGCTCCCCCAGCCCCAGACCACGGCCCTTCTTCTCAGGTCTAAGACGACAGGATCTGCATTTTAGGCAGCAAGATAGAGGAGAAGATGAAAAAGAAGGGAAGGGTAGGTGATTTTTCACATCATTGACTAGAGCCTAGTCATATGACTACATGTATAGTTTCCATCTTGGGCAACCGTCTACGCAGCTGAAGAACAGGCATTTTATCACCCTGGAAGATGGGAAACAGGTATTAGAGGGTATCTAGCAATCTCTATTGCCCAGTCCAAATGAGCTGTCCAGGCTTCTGCCTTCATCTGACCTCTGATCACACATCTCTCGTTCTATTTACTAAGGTCTCATGACATTTATAGCCAGATTTTTCCAGCCCTTAGCTACACTCACTTACCTACTTAGGATGTACTTATCCACTTCATCCTCCAAAGAATGAAAAGTGCCATAAATACATACATTCATCAAGATGATAAAGAAAGGGAACTTCCTGCCAGTAAAAGCACGGATGAGAATATAAGACAAACATAAACACAGTTATTCTTGTCTTAAGACCTGTGAGAAATCTCTGGGATTCTTGATCCTGGCACTTTGCCTAGAAGCCTACTGCACCCTCTTATCAGACCACACCTTCTGCCTCTGTTGAGTGCTCAGCATGCAGACAAGCTTTGTCAGGTCTCTGCTTTCAACTCTCAGTACGTTGCTTAGCCGCCCACTGAAAGAGTCTGCTCAGCCCAGTACACAGCATCTGCTTGTAACCCCTCGTCCTGCATCCACAGCCCAGAGCATGTTACTGTCATCAGCCTTAAACACGGCTACCGGACAAAAACAGCCCTGCCCACTCCTCACATTTGCACACATCTGCTGTTTTCCCAAAAGGGGGAAAAAGCAAACAAAATTTTCCAACACTTTCCTTCGTGTCCCCCAGTTTTGTTTTTGTTCTTATTTTTTCTGTAAGTGCTAAATGCAAAGACAGAGTAGAAACAGTAAGTTATAACCTTTCACAACCATAGTTAACACTTTAATTGTACCTGGCTTGGTACTTAGGTTGTAACACACGTTCATAAAGCAAGCCTAAAGAACTGTGAATGTCCCCTCCGTGGCAGGGGACTCAATTAAAGCCTGGTATGTACACAAAAAGATCTTTGAAACTCGACCAGGGGAAGTAGCTGTTTTTAGCATTGACATCTTTCTTAAAATGTTTCATATTCTGACTCTGTACAAAATGCCTGCAATTCTAAATATGATCTTTCTTTTCTAAGCTGTATTTTCAATGCTCCTGATCCTGAAGGAGCCATGATCATATAGGATTAAGAGCTTTCTCTCTTTACCTATTAAAAAGAAAAAGAGGAAAGAACCATTCTTAGGCTGGCTTCATGGGCTTGTGACTTCTGCAGGTGCGGAAGGCTTCTCACTCAGAAAGGCACCATGCTTGGTTCTGCTATTGCCATCTTGAAATTCTCAAAAATTTTATCTTTGAACTTGTAAGTTAAGTTGAAAGGAGAGTGAAGCACACATGTGAACAGAGGTGCGATGTCCAACATGTATTCACCCTCTTTCCCTGCAGTACCATTCCATTCACATAGTGTTCACAGTGCCCGGTGAGCACAGAATTCCTGTGGACTCATGATGTATGGGGGTTCAATGAGACTTAAAGCAAGCACAAGGTAAGTGTATTACATTTATGACTAATTGGGAGGGGGTATGAAAGCCCCCAAGAACCAGGATTTCCTTGGAATGCCAAAAGATGACAATGGCATTCTAAGAAACATAAAGGTCCAACGAAATCTATCATACCCTTTCTTATTTGTTTGTTTGATTTTTTTCCTGTATAATTACAGCAAACCGCATACGCTGAAAATGATGGCATGGAAAGAAAGGGAAAGATAGGGCCACCCATATTTCCTTCTCTTCCTGTCCTTCCTTGCCAGACAGCTGAAGGTAGAGAGGATTGGCAGGATGTGTGCATGTCAAGAAGTGAAATATATAAGTGTTAGCAATACCGTATGCTAATGCTTATATATGGAATCTTAAAAAAAAAATTGTTCTGATGAACCTAGGAGCAGGATAGGAATAAAGACACAGACGTAGAGAATGGACTTGAGGATATGGGGAGGAGGAAGGGTAACCTGGGGCGAAGTGAGAGAGTAGCATTGACGTATATACACTACCAAATGTAAAGTAGATAGCTAGTGGGAAGCAGCTGCATAGCACAGGGAGATCAGCTCGGTGCTTTGCGACCACCTAGGGGGTGGGATAGGGAGGGTGGGAGGGAGGCTTAAGAGGGAGGTGATATGAAGATATATGTATACACATAGCTGATTCACTTTGTTATACAGCAGAAATTAACACACCATTGTAAAGCAATTATACTCCAATAAGGATATTTAAAAAAATACACCTGTGACTAACCTGTAAGAAATCCTACACTTAAAATCCTGTTTGACTACTTCATAAACAGTTATTTTAATATTTCATTTATGTATCTAGAATTATAGGGGCAAAAAGGCATTCCACGTTCATTTTCCGTAGAACTGAAGGAGAGAATGTGTTTAGCAGAGAACCATGGCAAAAGTTGTAAACCATGGCAAACACTGTAAAGCAATTATACTCCAATAAAGATGTTAAAAAAAAACCCAGTTGAGTTACTTTTGTGCACTCTTTCCACTCTTCTGGTAAGAATAAGATATATATCTGTGTATGAGCTATAAAAAATGAGTTGTGTAATTTGGTGATTCCACATATGAGTTAAATACTCTTATACTTACACTGAAACCTGGCATTGTACAATATAAATATGAATGGTAAAATTCACAGTAATAATTTAAATTAAAAAATTTTCTTTACCCAGAATGACAAATAAACAATATCACAACAGGTCGAGAGAGAGAGATGGTAGAAGGAAGGAACATCTTTTTACTTTAGTATCTACAATGGAAGCCTTTCTCCTGTTTTCTGTACAGGGGGCTACATATTTTCATCTTGCCCAGGTGCTACCAACTATGTAGCCAGCCCTGAACTGGTCCCATTTCTACTCCTAACCTCACTGTCTTTTGTTCTCTCTGAATTTTTGTCATGTTTGCTGGTCAAGGTCAAACCCAGCCCACTGGTGAACTAGGTCTACCCCCATCTGGGAGTTGAAGGGTCTTTCCAGTTATTTGGAAACTGAGGTGATAAGAGAACCAGAGTGTGTTTTACGTACATTTCTCACCTGGTAAGTAAGCTGGCCTTTTATGCTATAACATTCTAAGCACATTTCAGCATCTTCGAACATTTGCTGTAAACTTCTCAACACTCTCCACCAGGTGGCTCTAGCAGATTTGCGCAGGCACATAGGTAACAGTGAAGGAAAATTGTAGCAAAGTTCTTGTCTTTGCTAACCATTTCCAATGGGTCGCCTTTAAACTACATCATCATGTTTTAAATATGCCATTTTTCTTAGACAACTCATTCCTTTTACTGTGTTTTAAGTTATCGCTTCATTACATGCTTCTTAAAGAACTAGAAAATATGAAAAAGTAAAAAGAAGGGAAAAACAACGTCCAGACAAGACTACTGTTGACATCTTAGTCAACTTTCCTAGAGTTGTTTTCCTTCTGTGCATAAAACAATGAAAACATGAGCCACAGAGTGGGAAAGATATTTGTAATATATATCAAGCAAAGGACCTGTATCCCAAGGACATAAAGGACTCCTATAAATCAGCAAGAAAAAGACAGAAACCCCAATTTAAAAAATGGCCACAAGACCCTTTACAAAAGAGAGTACTTAAATGGCCAATAAGCATGTGAAAAATTGTAAACATAACTAATCATCAGGAAAATGCATTACAACACCATAGAGCCACTACACGCACCAGAATAACTAAAACTTAATAATCAGTGTTAAGTATTAGTGAGAATTTGGAACAACTAAATCTCTTACATATACTCATTGGTGGGAGTATAATTTGTATGACTACTTTAGAAAATATTTGGCAATATTGAATAAAGCTAAATGTATACTTATTCTATGACCCTTTTCTAGGTATATACCCAACAGAAATGCATGCAAATATACATCAAAAGACGTGTGCAAGAATATCTATATCAACAGTATTCATAATAGCCAAGACCTGAAAACTAAGCAAATGTTCAACTACAGTAGAATGAGTAAATATTTTATGGTACAAAGAAATTGAATGAAACAACATGTATTAATCTCACATACATAATGTTGAATGAAAGAAACAACACCCAAAAAGTATATACTATATGATAACATTTATATAATATTCAAAACCAAGCAGAACTCAAGATCCCCCTTCAGGAATGGTCTTCTTAGGAAGTGCCTCAGCTGAAGAGGGCTGCCTGGCCTGAGATTATATCTCTAACTATTGGGCTGGGTATAAAGACCCTCACCCCAATTTGGAAAAACTCTGGAGAGCTATGCCAGCTTCAGAGCTCTCTGTAGAGTTAGCTGAAGACTTTGTTGAGATTGCAATTTAGCCCAACTTCTACCTCTGCCTAATCATGTTTCTTTCCCTCGCCTCCTTTTCCTCTCTCCCCCCCCACAAGTATTGGTCCCAACTTATTGATATCTCAGAGTCTGCTTCCCTGGGAACCTAATCTTTGAAAAGAGGGTAATAGCTACCTTTGGGAATATCCTGCATTAGCATAATCCTGCATAAACAGTCCAAACTTATGCTGTTCAAGGGTCAACTGTGACATACACTCTTGAAATATGCTGTAAATATATTTTCTTCTCTGTTGAGACTGACAGATTCTTAATATCATGGCCTGTTCTTTCTATGATCTGTATCATTCCATTTCAATAAGGACTTTACCAGAACTTTGAGTGCCTAGTAAATATTATTTGAATAATTGCTAAATTATTGATCTTTAATTACTTACATATCATCAATGATAAAAATAATAACCTGGTATTTAAGAATGTAAACATCATCCCTATTTTATTTTGGCAATATTAATTTACTAGAAACTTGACTTTGAATCTAGTTGAGTGAAGATAGATAGAATTATGGTTCTTTTTACATCCTCTGTGTGCCATGTAATAACATTATAAAAAATAGGTTACATAGAAGAATATTGATATTACAAACAAATTTTCAACAATACCAACACACAGAAAAAGCACAGGGCTTTTGGCTTTAAAGGGAAACATTTACTGCATACTATTTTAAAAGCAAGAAGAAGATGAAAACACTTGAGATGTACAGATTACATGCAATTACAAAAATTTTTAGCTAAAGAGGCCTTAAAGGTAACCAATTCTCAGTTAATTAATTTTATAAAAGAGACTCTCATATCTAGAAAGTTTCAGTAATCTACACACAGTGAGGGAACTCAGTGCCCTCGGGACTCAGGGTCCCACAGTAAACAGTTGTGATGTTTATAATAATAAACAGTATTTGGTTTTAAATAATCAAAAATATTTTAATTGTTTCATACCTTTTTTATTTCGAGATATACTTAAAAATACCACACAGCAAAAGTTTAAAATTCTATTTGTACAAGTTGCTGAGTACATAGATATTTGCTTTCTTGTTTATTTAACTTAAATCTATAATTACAAATATGTTGTTTTACCTACACAGCTCTCCTGAATTAAATGTCTATCATCATATAGAAAAATATCCAGTATAAAAAATATCCAGTATTTACATTTTGTGTAAATCAACTCATTAGAAAATTCCCAGACAACAAAATGGTAAGATGGATCCTGCCATGGCTTGTGGAGGGCAGAACACTGAATGAAGTGGAAACCAAGGCATTACACTGAATCAAGGGGAAATGATGACACTTTGGATACCACAGTGATAGCTACTCCAGAAAGGCATAGTGACCATAAATACATTTTAGTTGATTCCCAAGATAACACTTTAAAAAGGATACAGAAGAATTAGAAAATATTCAGAGGAAGTGACCAGGATAGTGAAGACTTTCTTGTCTGAATAGAGTCATTTTTTTTCCGCATCCTACATTGCTGGTATTTTAAGTGGTATTTGGGAAATACTGAATTCTGTATATTAATTTTGTACCTTGTCATATTACATAAACCTATTATTAATTCTAATAGTTCTTCAGTTTGATTCTCCCAAATTTTCCAGGTATACAATCAAATGGTATAAACATTATGATTTTATTTCTTCCTTTCTAACATGTATAACCAACCTTTTATTTTCTTATTTCATTGATTAGAAGTTCTGGAAGGATGCTTCAGCAAGCATGTGGAAGATGGGTGTAAGTGGGTGTACTTTTCCGGCTCCTTAACATGCATGGCTTATCCTTAGTAATGAGAGTTTATTATAAAAATAAACAGTAACTTTACATAGCAAGGGAGGGAAATTTACTAATTTGCTATACAATATCTTGCGTCCTTTGGTAGCATCCAATATGGGGCACTCCTACTAGGCAGAGTTTTAAGGCAAGAATACTCTGAGTTACTGACTGCCTTTCAGTCCAGTACTGCAGAGTTGTGTTTGGCTTATGAATAAGATGTGGTCCAGGAGGGAAGGGGTGATTTTACTCACTGACACAGAACATGAGCTGCAACCTCTGTGCCTCCCCAGCTTTGCTGAGTGATAATTGACATACAATAAGCTGCACATATTTAAAGTGTATAATTTGATAAGTTTTTATAAACTACTCTTGAAACCATCACGACAATCAAGGTAATAAACATATCCATCATACACCAAAATTTCCTTATACTCCTTTATAATTATCCCATCTCTCCTCTTCCTTCCCCAGCCACCTCCATTCCCACGCAGCCAGCCATCTGCTTTCAGTTCCTATGAATCTGTTTGCATTTTTAAGAGTTTTGTAAATGGAATTATACTGGACTCTTTTTTCGCAGGGGGGTGTCTGGCTTCTTTCACTCAAGATAATTATTTTAGATATTCATCCATGTGTGTTTATATATTTGTTAATGTATGTATTAGTAGTTTGTTTCTTTTAATTGCTGAGTAGTATTGCGTTGGATGCAAAAACCACAATTTGTTTATCCATTCACAAATCGATGGACTTTTAGGTTGTTTCCAGTTCTTGGCTATTACAAATAAAGCTGCTGTGTATATTCATGTATAAGACTTTATGTGAACATGCACCTTAATTTCTCTTGGTGAAATACCTAGGAGTGGAATAGCTGGGGGTAAGTTTATGATTGGCTTTTTAAGAAACTGCCAAATTATTTTCCAAAGTATTATAATGATTTTATAATCCCACCAGCTTTGTATGAGGTTCCAGTTGCTCCACATTCTCTACAACAGTTGGTATGCTCATTTTTGTTTTTGTTTGTTGTTGTTACTTACTTATTTATCTATTCAACCATATGTGTACTGGTGTTTTTGATTTGCATTTCTCTAATGCAGGATTTTTCAACCTTATTACTAATGACATTTTGGACCAAATAATTCTTTATGTGTGGGGCCGTTCTGTTCTTTGTAGGAAGTTTATGTGCATCCCTGGCCTCTACTCACTACCTGCCAGTGGTACTCTCCACCGCAGTTGTGGCAATCAAAAATGTCTCCAGATATTACCAAATGTCTCTGGGGTATAGGAGCAAAATTGCACCCAGTTGAAAACATTGCTATAATGACTAATGATACTGGCCATCTTTTCATGGGCTTATTTGCCATTGATATACTTTCTTTGGTAAAGTGTCTTTTGAAATCTTTCGTCCATTTTTTTAAAATAAATTTATTTATGTTATTTATTTATTATTTGGCTGAGTTGGATCTTCGTTGCTGAGCGCGGGCTTTCTCTAGTTGCGGCAAGCAGGGCTACTCTTCGTTACGGTGTGTGGGCTCCTCATTGCAGTGGCTTCTCTTGTTGCGGAGTATGCGTTCTAGGCACGTGGGCTTCAGTAGTTGTGTCGTGTGGGCTCAGCAGTTGTGGTGTGTGGGCTCAGTAGTTGTGGTGCACGGGCTTAGTTGCTCCGCGGCATGGGGGATATTCCCGGACCAGGGCTCAAACCTGTGTCCCCTGCATTGGCAGGCGGATTCTTAACCACTGAGCCACCAGGGAATTCCATTTTGTCCATTTTTAAATTGGGTTGTTTGTCTTGTTATTTTGTAAGGGTTCTTATATATTCTAGATACAAGTCATTTATTGGATATATGTTTGAAAATAATTTCTCTCATTCTATGCCTTGCCTTTACATTTGCATACCATTGTGTTTTGAAGAGCAAAAGTTCCTAATTTTGATGAAGTCCAATTTATTGATTATTTTCTTTTATAGTTTGGATTTTTTATATTCTGTTTAAGAAAACTTGTCAAATTAAATGTAACTAAAGTTTTCTCCCGTTTTCTTCTGGAAGTTTTATAGTTTTATCTATTATATTTAGGTCTATGACTAACTTTGAGTTAATTTTTGTGTGTGGTATGAGGTAAGGTCAAGGTTCACTTTTTATTTATTTATTTAATAAATTTATTTATTTATTTATTTTTGGCTGCGTTGGGTCTTCGTTGCTGCACATGGGCTTTCTCTAGTTGCGGCAAGCGGGGGCTGCTCTTCCGTGTGGAGCAAGGGCTCTAGGCACGTGGGCTTCAGTAGTTGTGGCATGTGGGCTCAGTAGTTGTGGCTCACGGCCTCTAGAACGCAGGCTCAGTAGTTGTGGCACACAGGCTTAGTTGCTCCGTGGCATGTGGGATCTTCCCAGACCAGGGCTCAAACCCGTGTCCCCTGCATTGGCAAGCAGATTCTCAACCACTGTGCCACCAGGGAAGCCCCAAGATTCACTTTTTAAATATGGAGATCCAGTTGTTCCAGCACTTATGTTGAAAAGATTATTCTTTCTCTACTGATTTGCCTTGGTAGCTTTGTTGAAAATCAGTTGTATAGGTGTGTGAGTTTATTTCTGGACTCTCCATTCTGTTCAGTTGGTCTCTATATCTGTCTTTATACCAATACCACAGTGTCTTGATTACCATAGGCTTATATAAGTGTTGCAATTGGATGGTGTACGTCCTTTTGTTCTTTTTCAACGTTGGTCTGCATGCTAGGTCCTTTGCATTTCTATGTAAGTTTTAGAATCTGTTTGTTAATTCCTACAAAAAAAGCCTCCTGAGATTTTTTGACTGGGATTGTGTTTAATCTGTAGAATAGGGGAGAATTGACATTTTAACAATACCGAGCCTTGTAGTCCAGTATTATGGTGGATCACTTCCATTTATTTAGGCTTTCTTTATATATCAGCAATGTTTTATAATTTTTTTTTTTTTTTCGGTACGCGGGCCTCTCATTGTTGTGGCGTCTCCCGTTGCGGAGCACAGGCTCCGGACGCGCAGGCTCAGCGGCCATGGCTCACGGGCCCAGCCACTCCACGGCATGTGGGATCTTCCCGGACCGGGGCACGAACCCATGTCCCCTGCATCGGCAGGCGGACTCTCAACCACTGCGCCACCAGGGAAGCCCTGTTTTATAATTTTTAACACGAGTTTTTTAACTAAAAGTTTTTAATAGGTCAAAAATAAGTATTTTATATTTTTGATGTCATGTAAATGGTAATGTCTTATAAATTTGAATTGCTTGCTGTTCACTGCTTGTTCAGAGAAATACAATTGATTTTTAAATTGATTTCTGTATCCTGCAAACTTGATAGTTCACTTATTAGTTCTATTTTTTCTAGCAGCTTTTATCATAAATTGTTTGGAATTTTCCACATAGACAACCATGTAATCTGTGAATAAAGGCAGTTTTACTTTTTTCCTTTTCCAATCTGGATGCTTTTTATTTATTTATTTATTTGCCTTATTGCATTAAATAGAACTTCTAGTACAATGTTGAATAGACATTGGATTTTGTCAAATATTTGTTCTGTAGCTATTGAGATAATCATGTTTCCTTTTTATTATGTTGGTATAATGAATTATGTTGATTAAATTTTAAGTATTGAACCAACCTTACCTTTCTGACATAAATTCCAGCGGGTCATGGTGTACTACAGTTTTTAATATATTGCTGGATTCAGTTTGCTAAAATTTCATTAAGAATTTTTGCACCGATGTTAGGGATATTAGTCTGTAGTTTTCTTTTCTTTTAATATCTTTGTCTGGTTTTGGGATCAGAGTAATGCTGGCCTCGTAAATTGAGCTGGGAAGAGTTCCCTCCTCTTCAGTCTCTGGAAGTGTTTGTATAGAAGTGGTGTTATTAAATGTTTGGTAGAACTTACCAATGAAGACGCCTAGGTCTAGAGTTTTCACTGTGGAAAAGTCTTAAACTACAAATTCAGTTTCTTTAATAGATACTTGGCTATTCATGTTGTCCATTTCTGTTGAAGTAGCTTCCATAGTTTATGTTCAAAGGAATTTGTGCATTTCATCAAAGTTGACAAATTATTAGCATATAATTATTCATAACATTTTCTTCTTATCCTTTTAATAGGATTGGTAGTTATTCTCTCTCTCTCTCTCTCTTTGTACTGGTAGTTTGTATATTCTCTCTTTCTCTCTCTCTTTTTTTTTTTTCCTGGCTGGGCCACCTGCCTTGTGGGGTCTTAGTTCCCCGACCAGGGATTGAACCTAGGCCACAGCAGTGAAAGTGCCAAGTCCTAACCACTGGACTGCCAGGGAACTCCTATATTCTCTCTTTATAACCTGCTCAATCTGGCTAGAAGCTTAACAATTTTCTTGATCTTTTCAAAGAACCAACCTTTAATTTTATTCATTTGGCAAAGATTTTTAGATATGACATCAAAAATATAACCTATAAAATAAAAAAGTTGATAAGTTTGATTTTATGAAAATGAAACATCTTTGCCCTACAAAAACGCATTGTTAAGAGAATGAAAGACAAGTCATGACCTGGAGTAACATTTGCAATCCACTTATGTTGTAGGCAACTTGTATCCAGAATATATAAGGAACCCTCAAAAGCCAACAATAAGAATATAAACAACCCAGTAAAAATGGGCAAAGGATCTAAACAGACACTTTACCAAAGAAGAGATACATGTCAAATAAGCATATATAAAGATGCTAAATATTTTTAGTTATTAGGAAAAGGCAAATGAAAACCACAATGATCTACCACTGAATACAGTACCTTTAGAGGGGCTGAAATTAAAACACAGTAAATAGCAAGTGTTGACAAAGTGTTGCCATATATTGCTGGTGGGAATGCAAAATGTTATAGCTACATTGAAAACAGTTTGGCTGTTTCTTATAAAGTTAAACATACATTTACCATGTGCCCCAGCAATCCCATGGTATTTACACAAGTAAATTAAAAATTTTGCCACTCGAAACCTGTATACAAATGTTTATAGAAGCTTTATTAATAATAACCAACAACCGGAAATAACCCAAACACCTTTCAATCAGTGAATGGGTAAAAAATTGTGCTATGTCCCTACAATGGAATACTGTTCAGCAATAAAAAGGAATGAACTATTGATTCATACAATGTCAGTGGACCTTACATAGATATTGCTAAGTGAAAGAAGTCAGATCTAAGAGGCTATATTTTGTATGATTCCATTTTTACGACATTCTGGAAAAGGAAAACTATAGGCACAGATAACTGATAAGTAGTTGCCACGAGTTGGGGATGGTGGGAGTTAACTACAAAGGGGCATAGCACAAGAGAATTTTTTAGGTGATAGAACAGGTCTTCATGTTACTGTGATGGTAGAAACATGACTATGAATTTTTTAAAACCCACAGAACAATATACGAAATCCAGTGTTTTTTATTGTATGCAAATTAAAAACAGTCAGACAGGATATAGGAGGGGGACTCAAGATAAAATGCAGAGTTTTGGCAAATGACTCTAATTGCTTTACAAATTACTGCATTACATATCAGTGACCACATTAAAGGGTTGGGTAAGAAAGGAGCTTGACCTAAGTAGCTTTGGAAAACAGTGTTTTCACTGGATAGAGTAGGACTAAAAAATGAATTTCCAAAACACTGCAGTCTAGTTGGTGAATTTATTTCTCATAGGGGCATTAGTGAGCAACTCTGAAACTACTTTAAGTTGTATACTGAGTTTGAACAAATAAGTAAATATATTGTAGACAATGCAAATCAGATTTCTCACTGGTAGAAAAAGTTATAAATAAGCAAAGGGGGAATGCTAGAATGAATCCCATGATGCTGGATTGGAGTTGGAGGTATCAGTATGAATTCACATTTTATTTTATTTTTAAGTATATATACAGTTAGATAGGTACAGAAATATAGATATGTATGTTTATTTTATTTTATTATTTTATTTTTGGGGGCTGTGCCACTCAGCTTGTGGGATCCTAGTTTCCTGACCAGGGATTGAACCCGGGCCCATGGCAGTGAAAGCACCAAGTCCTAACCACTGACTGCCAGGGAATTCCTTAGATATGTATGTTTAAATGGGTTAGTATACATACATACATTTCCTACTCTGTCCACTGATAGGAAGCAGTGATATCCTAATTATAATGAATGCAGTCACGTGGTTTCTCAATACCATCATCCAATGAAAAGAACCAGAGCTCCTTGGAGAAGGAGTTGATCCTAGTGTTGGGGCAGGCAATATATAAGATGCACCTGGAGCAACCTGTGACACCAAAGCTCCTAAGTAAATAAATAAAGCATGTCAAAGAGACACTGAAATTTTTTAAAATGTGGTATATACGTACAATGAAATATATTTTCATTGTATGTGTGAATATTCATTGTATGAAATGAATATTGAAATGAAATGTTATTCAGCCTTAAAAAAATTCTGACACATGCTACAACGTGGATGAACCTTGAAGACATCATGCTAAGTGAACTAAGCCAGACACAAAAGGACAAATACTGTATGATTCCACTTATACGAGGTATATAGAGTCGTTACATTCATGGAGGAAGTAGAATGATGGTTCCCAGGGGCTGCGGGGAGGGGAAAGATGGGAGTTATTGTTTAATGTGTACATAGTTTGGGAAGATAAAATTGTTCTAGAGGTGGATGGTGGTGATGGTTGTACAAAAAGTGTGAACGTACTCAATGCTATGGAATTATACAATTAAAACAGCAAAAATCGTAAATTTTATATTTTTTACCACAATTAAAAAAATGAGTTTATGAAGCAACTAATGAGAGAATTGATTTTAGCAGATATGTTGGCAAAGTTCATGGCAAAATTATCCTGTTTATATATTTTAAATTCTGCTGAAATTAATAAATTATACACAAATTCCACCCTGAAAGAAAAAAAACACAGAAGTCAACCTGAAAGAACACTCAATGGCAAAATATAGAACAATTTGAGAAAAAAATAAATAATAATATTGATTTTTAAGTGAAAGAAAAAAATTAGTATCTGTGAGTCAATACTGATATAAATAAATGATCGAATAAGTAAATAAGTGGGGAAGAAGGGAGAACTTTTCTGTACAAAAGAATTCCAATTAATAAATGTAGAAGTGATAAGGAAAATAAAAAATCTCCATTAGAACATCACAGTAATAACAGCTGCTGGCAAGAGCAACCAACGAATGCTAAAGTGAATGAATCAAGGTTTAAGGGAAAATGGCATATTTGCATAGCATAAAAGTGTCTCTTCCCAAATATTGTTGCTTATAAAGGGAAAGACAGTGACTTTACAGTGGAGAAACCTAGTAGACACCATCTTTCTCAGGGGATCAAGATTAACATCGCAGGTAATGGGATATATGATGTGTGTGCTTCCTGATATGATCTGAGAAGGGCACATAAACTCAGTGACATTCTTCCCCCAATATATGACCTCCTTCTAACCATGAGAAAGTATAAGTTAAACTAAATTAAGAGTCATTCTACAAACTACCTGACCAGTATTAAGGGCACGAAAAACAGAGGAATTGTCACAGATTGGAGGAGACAAAGGAGTCATAACTGTTATATGGCATCCTGGATTAGATCCTGGAACAGAAAAAGGATGTTGGTAGAAAGCCTGGTGAGGTCCAAATAGGATCTGTATTGGGGTTTAGTTAGGGTATTGGCAGCAATGTCAATTTCTCCATTTTGATCATTGTACTCTAGTTACGTAGGATCTCTCCTCTATCTTTGCAACGTCTCTGTAAGTATTAAATTATTTCAAAATAAAAGACTAAAAGGAGACAGAGAGAAAAGACTGAAAATACCAAATGAAGGTAAGGAGATGAAATCATAAAACTGCCAGTAGGAGTATAAATTCTCGCAACCACCTTGAGGAACTGTTTGCTATTAACTAATTAGAGTGAGAACCTGCATATCCTATGATTTAGCAGTTACACTCCTACGTATATACCATAAAAATTCGTATATATATGCATCAAAAAACAAGTACAAGAATGTTCATAACGGCATTATTTATAATTGCCAAAGAATGTAAATAATCCAAATGTCCATCAACAGAATGGAAAAAAATAATGTGATATCTTTGTATATTGGAAATAAAATAGCTACACACAGCAATGTTGTTTTGAGCAAAATAAATCAAACACAAAAGATTACATGCTGAACCAGATCTTTTCAGTGCCTAAGATTTTTAGTTAGGCATGTTTAAAGTGGCATTGATTTTCCACAGTCATCAGAAATATTATTAATGAATAATATTATAGTTGTTTTGTCTGACTTCCTAGTGGAATATGGCAGGTACAAGAGGGATCAGTGAGGGAGAGGAGTTAGGCCTATGGTCAGTCAAGAATATAGCTCAGCAACAATGTTTAACTATTTTTATTAGAAGGGCTTTGAATATAATAAGTAGAATTGGCGTCAATTAAAAAAAAACAGATCTTCGTTTAAGACCTTAAAAAAAAAGATTACATGCTGTTTGATTCCGTTTATACAAAGTTTAAAAACTGGAAAAACTTATCTGTGGGGTTAGAAATTAGAATGATGGTTCCCTTTGGGGAGAAGGGAGAGGTAGTAATTTGTAAGGGTCACAAAGGGACCTTTTGGGGTGCTGGTAGTATTCAATTTCTTGCTATTAGTGGTGATTACACAAGTTTTAATCATATTTATTATAACTCATTGAATTTTACCCTTGTGACTTATGCACTTTTATGTACATATGTCATACTCTAAGAAAAAGTTTTGAAAATTAAAAAGTATATATATATATATATATATATATATATATATATAGGCCATGCTGCACGGCTTGCAGTATCTCAGTTCCCTGACCAGGGAGTGAACCCGGGCCATGGCAGTGAAAGCCCGGAATCCTAACCACTAGGCCACCAGGGAACTCCCCAAAATAAGTGTACTTTAAAAAATCACATAACTGAGATCCATTTTAGGTGCTTTGATTTGTATTGGATAGATGTGCAAGGCTGGAAACAGGAAAGTCATTATGGAGATTGTTGTGTTAGAGCCTTAAGAGTACTGTGTGTAGAGATGGATAAGATGAAACGTATTAATGAAATACCAAGGAGATAAAGTTGGCAAGACTTAGCATTTGACTGAAGGTAGTTAAAGATTGGAACTTTATGCAATAGGCCAGAAATTATGAAAGTGATATTTTTAGATTCCTTTTTTTTTTTTTTTTTTTTGCGGTACGCGGGCCTCTCACTGCCGCGGCCTCTCCCGCTGCGGAGCACAGGCTCCGGATGCGCAGGCCCAGCGGCCATGGCTCACGGGCTCAACCGCTCCGCGGCATGTGGGATCCTCCCGGACCGGGGCATGAACCCGTGTCCCCTGCATCGGCAGGCGGACTGTCAACCACTGCGCCACCAGGGAAGCCCCGAAAGTGATATTTTTGAAAACTTAATCTGTGTACCACTCATAGCATATGCTATCTTCTATTATAATCGATCTATTTATAGCCAGGTCTTTGCTAGTAAATCACAAGCCTCTTGATGGAAGGGACTGGATTTTATACGTCCTTTTATCTCCAGGAACTCTCTGCTCCACTACAGTAGATTTATTATCATTTAAATTATCATAATTAGAAGACCAAAAAACAATATATGATGTGTAACTGGATTGGAATGGACAAGAAAACATCTTAGAAAATACATGAAGGAAATTATATTAAAACATCTATTGTTAATTTTTAAAACTCTTATCAAATCATATACAGAAGGCTACTTTAGTAACCTAATGAAGAATTATCTATCTCAAAGCAATAGCCAGCCTCATACTCAGTGGTAAAGCATGAAAGACACTCATAGTAAAGAAGGTAGTAAGAGAAGGGGACAACTACTGATCATCATGAATATTTATCATTGTTTTGTCAGTGTAATAAAATTTTAAAAGTAGGTATAAATATTAGAAAGGAGACCACAGTATCATTATTTGTAGGTTGATATGATCATCCATCTCTGGAAAACTCAAGAGAATTAAGCAAAAAGATATCAGAATAAAAGATTTCTGGACTTCCCTGGTGGCACAGTGGTTAAGAATCCGCCTGCCAATGCAAGGGACATGGGTTCGAGCCCTGGTCCGGGAAGATCCCTCATGCCGCAGAGCAGCTAAGCCCGTGCGCCACAACTACTGAGCCTGTGCTCTAGAGCCGGCGAGCCACAACTACTGGAGCCTGTGCACCTAGAGCCTGTTCTGTGCGACGAAGAGTAGTCCCCGCTCTCTGCAACTAGAGAAAGCCCGCATGCAGCAACAAAGACCCAACACAGCCAAAAATAAATAAATAAATATATTAAAAAAAAAATTTCTATAAGTTAACCTTCTTTCCTCCTATTTACACTTTAAGTCATTTTTTAAGTCCAGTATCAGTCCCACTTTCTCCATGAAGCCAGTACCAAGGAAAGAAAGGGGATGGTAGGGGGAACTAAAGAGAACCAACCTCATTAATGTTGTCACCACTGAGTTTATCCACTTACTATCATCGATTTATTCAACAAATATTTATCACCTCTTCCTCCCTTCCATTTCCTCCCATGTGAGTAATCACTGTCAAGAGCTTGATGTTTATTCTTCTCCACCTTTCTCTATGCTCATTCGAGCATATTCCCACAGCCATTCTGTGACACAGTTACAATGGCCTGTCAGGGCTGCTAGCTGCATCTATTATCTGTTCTCTCCTTCTTTCATAATAACAGAATTTTTATCTGTGCACATGGCTACCAGTGAAAGACTATATTTGTCAGCCTTCCTTTCAGCTGGATGTGACCATGCAACCAAGCTCTGCCACTGGAATTGAAATATGTGTTAATATGTACAATTTATTAATCTGAACATCTGGTGATGTCTTAAAAGGAAGGAACATGCCTTCCCCTTTACTTTTTCTCTTTCCTAATGACTGGAATGTGAACACAATGGGAAGAGTTGGAGAAGCCATGCTGGACCTTGAGATGGAAGCTTTATGTTGAAAACGACAGAAAAATAAGATCAAAAGAACATAAATCCCCCGGTCCCCAACACCATTGAGACACCTATTTACCTAAACTTTTATATGAGGGAGAAACATTTATCTTGTTTAAACCACTGTATGTGGACTATTACATGCTAACTGATACAAATAATACAAAATAATACAAGTAATACAAATCTTAAATAAGACAAGTTGTTCCTTTTTTTTCAATTTAATTTTTATTTTATATTGGAGTATAGTTGATTTACAATGTTGTGTTAGTTTCAGGTGTACACCAAAGTGATTCAGTTATACATATACATATATCCATTCTTTTTCAGATTCTTTTCCCATATAAGTTATTACAGAATATTGGGTAGAGTTCCCTGTGCTATACAGTAGGTCCTTGTTGATCATCTATTTTGTGTATAGTAGTGTGTATATGTTAATCCCAAACTCCTAATGTATCCCTCCCCCTAACGTTTCCCCTTTGGTAACCGTATGCCCTTTGGTAACATATGTTTGTTTTCAAAGCCTGTGAGGCTGTTTCTGTTTTGTAAATAAGTTCATTTGTATCATCTTTTTAGATTCCACATATAAGTGATATCATATGATATTTGTCTTTCTCTGTCTGATTTACTTCACTTAGTATGATAGTCTCTAGGTCCATCCATACTGCTGCAAATGGCACTTTTCCATTCTTTTTTATGGCTGAGAAATATTCCATTGTATAAATGTACCACACCTTCTTTATCCATTCCTCTGTCGATGGACATCTAAGTTGCTTCCATGTCTTGGCTATTGTAAATAGTGCTGCAATGAACACTGGGGTGCATATATCTTTTTTTTTTTTTTTGCGGTATGCGGGCTTCTCACTGTTGTGGCCTCTCCCGTTGCGGAGCACAGGCTCTGGACACGCAGGCTCAGCAGCCATGGCTCACGGGCCCAGCCACTCCGCGGCATGTGGGATCCTCCCGGACCGGGGCACGAACCCGTGTCCGCTGCATCTGTAGGCGGACTCTCAACCACTGCGCCACCAGGGAAGCCCCATATATCTTTTTGAATTATGGCTTTCTCCAGATATATGCCCAGGAGTGGAATTGCTGGACCATATGGCAGTTCTGCTTTTAGTTTTTTAAGGAACCTCCATACTGTTCTCCATAGTGGCTGTATGTTCCTTTCTTTAAGGAGCTCACAGTCCAGCACGGAAGACAAATCATTATAACAGTATTTGATACGTGCCATGATAGAGGAGGCACCAGGTACGTGAGGCCATTGAGGGGTAGCAAGCCTAGTCTGTGGAGGACATATGTTTTATCTGGGATCTGAAGGAGGGGTAGAGTGTTATCCATTCACTCCTGCTTGAAAAATCACTTCGTAGGCTTCAGTGACAACACCCTCCTGAGTTTCCTTCTACGTCTATGGCTGATCCTTCTTGGTTCCTCTTCCTATACCAGCTGGTAAATGTTGGCCTTTCTCAGGGTTCTCTCAGTATATTCTGTCTTGTGGTGACCCCTTCATTCCCATGATTGTAAATAGCACCTCAGTGTTGATGACTGCCAAGTCCAGCCCTCTCTTCTGAGTTTTGGACTCATAGACTTAATTGACTACTTCACAGCTCCACCAGCAAGTCTCACAGGCACCTCCAACTTATTACGCCAGAATGTGAACTCTTCCTTTCTTCCCTCCAACCTACTCCTCCCACAGTCTTCTCCCTCTCACTGAAGGTTGTCACAATCCACCCAGTTGCTCGAGCCAAAAACTTGTGAGTCATTCTTACACCTGCTTTCCCTTGCCTCCCACACACAATACATCACCGAATGTGCTGATACACTTCCAAAAACTCTCTCTCAAATCCATCCACTTCTTCTATCCCCACTGCTCACCACTCTAGTCCAAGCCACTGCTGGTCTCTCTCGTCACCACTGGTTACTTTCCAACTGAGCCTCACTTCCACTTCTGCCCTCTCCATACCATTCTCCACACAGCAGCCACAGTGACCTTTTAAAGGCACAAGTCAGATCTCCTAAACATTCTTCAATGGATCTCACTGAATGTAAGTTAAAATTCAAAATGCTTGACATGATACCCAGGTTGCTGCCTGACCTGGCTTTTGCCTATTTCTCCCACCTCATCTCTTGACATTTCCCCTTAGGCCACTACTCACTCTGCTCCAGTCACCAAAGCTTAGCTCTTTGCTGACTCAAGGCAGCTCCTCCTGTGGGGAAAGTTCTTTCCAGAACTCTTTTCCTGGTCATCTCCTACTTATGCCTCAGGTCCAGTTTACCGTGACTTCCTCAAACAGGCCTTCCCTGTCTTCCAATGTAAAGTACATTCTTCATTTTTCTCTTGCATAACACTTTGTCTTCTTTCCTGTGGAAGACTGCTAGTTGACTCCCGGAATCCATTCTCCCTTTCTTTTGTAGCAATGGAATTTAGCTGGGTCTCTGGCCACTTGGCTAAAGACTACGTTTTCCTCCTTTGCACTCAGATGTGGGCACGTGACTGTTTCAGCCAAGGCGATATGTATGGACATGATGTGTACAAATGTGAGGGCTTCCATTTAAGGGACAGGGCTTATACTCTCCCCGGCCCGTGTGCTGGAAACAGTGAGAACTGAAGCAGTCACCCTGGACCAGACGTGGAATCCATGTGTTGTGCAGATGGTGAGGTCGCACCATCAGCCTTGGACTGCCTACCTGTGGACTGTTATATGAGAAACAAAATTCTAATTCTATTTGACTACTGGACTTTTGAATCTCTTTGTTATGGTAAAGGGGGCCTTGGTTTTTGGTTTTTTGTTTTGTTTTGGCGGTACCACACAGCTTGCAGGATCTTTAGTTCCCCGACCAGGGTTCCTGGGCCCTGGCAGTGAAAGTGCCAAGTCCTAACCAATAGATCACCAGGGAATTCCTTTGGATGGGTTTTAAGTAGAGAATTAAGGTCTGCTGGTAGCACATCCAGGAGGCACAACACAACGTGAAAGGTGCCCCAGGATGTTGTGCAACCCTGTGGGACTGCAAAGAAATCACCCTGTCAGATGTTCTAAAAGATTACTTTGGTTGCAATAGGGAAAATTGATTGGATGAGAAAACACATTGAGGCAGAGAGGCCAGAGAAGTGATCATCATAAGGCAGAGGAGAGAGAACCTCTTGGATTAGCATAGCACAGGAATACAGAGAAGAGGTCAAATTCCAGGAATATTTTGAAAGGAGGACTCCGCAGGGCTTGGTATTTACTGGGTATGGTAGGCAAAATCATCACCTTCTGGAGATGTCCATGTCCTAATCCTAGGAACCTGTGACTATATAACCTTACATGACAAAATGACTTTGCAGAGGGTTTCCCTGGTGGCGCAGTGGTTGAGAGTTTGCCTGCTGATGCAGGGGACATGGGTTCGTTCCTCAGTGCGGGAGGATCCCATATGCCGCGGAGCGGCTGGGCCCATGAGCCATGGCCACTGACCCAGCGCGTCCAGAGCCTGTGCTCTGCAATGGGAGAGGCCACAGCGGTGAGAGGCCCGTGTACCGCAAAAAAAAAAAAAAAAAAAAAAAAAATGACTTTGCAGATATGATTAAGTTAGGGTTCTTGAGAGGAGGAGATTATCCTGGACCATCAAGGTGAGCCCAGTGTAATCACAAGGGATCTTATAAGAGGGAGGCAGAAGGGTCAGAGTCAGAAAAGGCAACATGGTTGCTGAAGCAGAGGTTAGAGTGAGGTGCTATGAAGATGGAGAAAGGGGCCATGAGCCAAGCAGCCTCTAGAAGCTGGAAAAGTCCAAAACGTGGATTCTCCTCCAAAGCCTACAGATGGAATGCAGCCCTGCAGACACATTGATTTTAGCCTGATAAAACCCATTTCGGACTTCCGACTTACAGACATGTAAGATAGTAAATTTGTCATGTTTTAATTCACTACATTTGTGGTAACTTATTATAGCAGCATAGAAAACTAATATGCTGGGTGTGGGCGTAAGGGTGGAGGGAGCGGTGAGTACAGGAGCTTGTACAACTAGGAGGATGACGTTTGGGAACCCAGAAGTAAAAGCCGGGGGGAAGGGGCGGAAGATGGGTGCCTGTGAAACAACCTACTGGAATTAGCCATACACATCTGGCACTCAGGGGAGAAGCTGTCCCAGAGACAGGGGTTTGGGGACATCCTCAAATATTCCATGATTAAAGCCAAGGGAGAGGGTAAGAGCAATCACAGAAGAAAGAGAAGAAAAGCCTAGAACAAAACCAAAATGGAGTATACAAAGGGGAGTGGCTTGAGAGGAAGAGCAAAACCCAAGGCTGTGGGTCACAGAAGTCTGAGGAAGGGAGAGTTTCAAGGTGGGGGACACTCAGTAGTGTCTAGTGTTGCTGAGAAAAGTAGATGATACCATTTGCCTAAAATAAAATCCCCAACCTGCCATATGTGAATATACGTGTTTGTAAGAGTTTGCATGAGCTAGGAAGAGGGATTGGTTAAGAGCCAGGGCCTTTAAGCTAGACTACCTAGGTTCAAACGCAGATTCTATCACTTACAAGTGGTGTGAGCTTGGTAAAGTTACTTCACGTTTATATGCACCAATTTCCTCATTTGTAAAATGGGGTGATAGTACCTACGTGTACGTGACTGTTGTGAGGCTTAAATTAATAAATACATAAAAAGGGCTTTGAACAGTACCTGGCACAGGTAAGTCCTGTATAAGTGTTAGCTGTTTGTTCTCATTATTACCTACTGTCATATATTTGCTTTGTTATTTAGGAATAATCAATTCTGGGGGCTTCCCTGGTGGCGCAGTGGTTGAGAGTCCGCCTGCCGATGCAGGGGACACGGGTTCGTGCCCTGGTCCGGGAAGATCCCACATGCCGCATAGCAGCTGGGCCCGTGAGCCATGGCCGCTGGGCCTGCGCGTCCGGAGCCTGTGCTCCGCAACGGGAGAGGCCACAACAGTGAGAGGCCCGCGTACAGCAAAAAAAAAAAAAAAAAAAAAAAAAAAAAGAATAATCAATTCTGCCAAAGGAAATAAGAGAAGAAATGAAATTAAATGAAAGCAAGTAATTTGTGAGACAAAGTAAGTAGTGCATATATGAGCTGAACGTAGAGAGGAAGGGTTGGAAGGTCCAAATAGGCACCAAATATTCTTGATACAGTAAATATTCATGAGGCATATTAGCACTCAATATTTAGGCAGGCTTCAAATGACCACCCACTGGTGACAGCTACACAGCCTCCATTTGTTCTCTGCCTGAGAAATGCAGATAAAATCCACAGCTGCTCATCGGGCTAATTGGTGAGCTGGAACTGGCCAGCCATCCTCGCTCCTGTGTCTCTCAACAGAGAAAGTGTGTGCTGGCTCTGGCCCCAGGTACCCTCTGACTGCCAGTATCAGCCTCAGCTCTGGTCCTTGTAATCACACCATCAGCACCAGAAGGCTGACTCAGGAGAGGGAGGCACAGATTCTACACGTTTCATAAAATATACCCCCTGCTTGTGCCCTAGCCTAAGTGTGTTAATCTACTCTATCTCCTGACTTCTTACTCTGCATTTTAAATTGATTCAATTAGCCATGTGATTTCAACACCCTAATTTTGTCTTTGAGCCTTTCTGTACAATGACCTCTGGGATAGCTTGCCTCCTGGTATACTTGGAAGCTAACTTCCCACACCACACCCACTAGTTACCTCACAGCGGGTAGGGAGATGTGGGAGGAGTTGTAGTCACTTTTTCTTCATGCATATTTGCATCTTCTCCTTAGTTATACTGAAAAGGGAAGGGGCCACCAGGAAAAAAAAATCCTGCCCTAATAAGGCCAATTAAAACAACATTTTCTGCTGTGATGACCCTGGAGGCTACCCTGTCCTATGTGAAACCAGCTTTAACCTCTAGTTTGATTTGGCTTCACTTTTCAACATGGAGCCATTTCTGAGCAGCTGTAGGTTAAGAACAACCCCCCCCCACCTCCTTCCTGCCCTCCTTCTGTATACAGGAGAGAACCTGAATCATATTAGACCTGGAGTCTGTTCACTTTTCTTTTTCCTTCTTTTTCAAAAGGTTGCTTCTTTAATATCTGGACAGATAAGAAGGATGATAATTCTATTATGACAGCTACCAACTGGGTACTTTATGAGCCGTTCAGTTCCAAATACTGCAGGGGAAGATGTCTCCAGGCCACACCAGACCAAAATCTGTCAATCTCAGAGTCCAACAACCACTTTAATCTCTTTCATATGAAACTTGAGCACTCACTGCTTTTCATCGGTTTGCTTTTATCAGTATTGCAAGTGGATTTATCATGAGGCTAATGGAGCATAAACTTCAGGGACCCTTTGTAGGTTCCAGGAGGGGCCACAGTGACTTTGTAATTTTGTTTTATTCTTCCTAAAGAGGGACCTCAAATCCTAAAGCTTCAGGGCCTATAAAATTCTCATCGGTATGATTTCGTGGTTAAGAGCTTAAACACTGGAGACAAAGGACTTCTCACCCTTTTACTATTTAGTCATTTTAGGTTAGTCACAGTAAATTTCAGCCTTGGTTTCCTCAGTTGTAAAATGGGAATAATAGTACTTATACTTTTAGGATTATGGTAAAGTTTAAATAGTACTTAAACAGTGTTTCATGTATGAGAAATGTTCATCGATGCTAGCTGCCATTATTATTGTTGTTATTCCCAGAACAAGACGATAAGCTCCCTGAGGACAGGATCTGGCACCCCAAAGGCCCATTACAGGCACCCAAAAAAATACTTGCTGAAGGAATGATACCTTTTACAGCCAACTCCACTCTCCCAACCCTCCCACCCTCTCTGCATGTCTAACCAGAAATACAACTGTAATTGCGTTACAGATGCGACACACATGGTTACCTCTTCAGCAAGCTGCCAGATACTTCGTAGCACTTTCTCGGTTTGAAAGAGTGCTTTAGTCTCAGCCCTTCCCCGGTGAGTCCTGAAACCCTGGTTGTTTGCCTCCTGTCTCTTGCCAAGCTCCTCTCTCCCGGGTCAACTGAGGACAGTCGGCCACAGCCATCGCTGGCCGAGAGACGCTGAGGCAACGCATTAATAATGTTAGCATTCTGCTTGGCACTGAATAAATGCCCTACAAACGATACCTATTATTGTTGCTGCTACTGTTGTTGTTATTATTATTACAATTCCCAACCAGCCGGCCATCTACTCTCCGCCCCCTCCCCCCGGAGCTAGGCGTGCATCTTTTGCCTGGGGTCGGCGGGGGGGGCTCTTAGCTGGGAGCCGGGGTGCGGGGACCTGGGGATAGACCCTCGCGTCTGCTCTCCCCCTTCGCGGCGCGCCTCCCCGGCAGGGCTGGGGCGGCGGGTCCCCCGGGGCCGCCAGGTCTGGCGGGAGGCCGGGAGGAGAAGCCGCCGACGCATCCGCCGCCGCCGCAGGAGGCGGAGCGCTGCACCTGGCGGCGGGTCCTCGGCGCTCAGCCCTGAAACGGGTCCAGCCGGTAGCGAGCGGCGGAGGCCAGGCCAGAGGAAGAGGAGGAGGAGGAGAGAAGGTCGCGCCGACCGGTGCGCTCGGCTCGCCGCTCCCGGTCCCCCCACCGGCCCGCATCCCTCCGCCGCGCCGCGCCCCGCCCCGCCCCGCCGCAGTTCCCGAGGAACCAGTGACCCGCCCGAGATGGTGAGCGCCGTCTCGACAGCCAACGCCCCGGCGCCCGGAGCCGCCGCCCCGTGCCCGGGGGAGATGGCTCCCCGCGCCCCGCGCAGCTGAGCTCCCGCCGCCGCCGCCGCCCGCCGCAGGTGAGTCGGAGCCCAGCGCGAGGGGGAAGGGGGCGCGCTCGGCGGGGCGGCGGGGTAGCCCCACCCTGGGCTCCCCTGCAGGGGCCGGGCCCAGCCGGAGGGCGAGGAGCCCCCTGCGGCGCGCACACCTGCAGTCGCTGAAAGGCTTCCGAGGAGGGGCCCGGCCCCAGGGCGTGGGGGGGTGTCTCCGCTCCCAGCGCCGCTCGCCCGCTACTGTCTCCCTCCCCTTGGATCCCGAGTCGGTTGTCATCTTTTGGGGCGCTGAGGGCAGCTACAGCCTGCACCCCCGGTGCGCCCAGCGCGAGCAGTACTTCCGCAAACGTAACTGCAGTCGGGAAAACAAAGGCGCTGCCCAAGGAAGCCGTCGCCGGGCGCCGGCAGCAGCCAGGGTGCCGGGTGAGGGCTGCGCCCCAGTGCCCAGGCCCTTGTCGGCCTGGCCGCACTCGCGCCCTTGCCATAACCGTCCTCGGGAGAAAGAGGGAGGCGAGAACACCAGACAATCCGAGTGCAGGGACGTAGCTCCTTGGGTGGCAAGAGGAGGAAATTGACAGCGTCTGCTTACCCAGGTGAATAAATACGCAAAATACCTCTTTCCCTTGCCTGCTATCATCCTGGGAGAAATTCCCCGCCTCCTTACTGCTTTACTTCAGCCTGGCCTAACATGTCCCTAGAGCCATTTTGAGATAACAGTCGGGGTTTCTAGTCCTTTGGGGTCCTTTGTGTACCCTACACGGCTCCCTGTAAATTTAAGTAGGAGGGTGAAAAATTCCAAATGCGATTTTCCCCTTCATTTATCCCATCTGCACGTGGACAGGCAGGTGGATTCATTACCCTTAAGGCCAGCACACGGTGCATTTCGCCTCTCCCACATATATTCGCAACCACAAACATTTCCTTTCATCCGAAAATCTTTAATAATTAAACATTTTACAGAGCTACTGGAACAGATAAAATCTTGCCTATTAGTAGTAGAAAAGAACCTTGAAGAGTTGAGGTTTTAATCCCAACTGGTGTCTAAATATTTTTATGCTGTTGGGCATGTCACATCTTCCTGAGCCTCAGTTTTCTCACCTGTAAAAGGAGATGGTTGGATAGTACAGTGGTCATGCTTCCCCCTAATTGTTCTAGAAGTTTAGGATTTTCTGGAAATCTAACCTTTTCAAAATAAATGAATGTAAAGGGTGGGTGGACGTACAGTTGACCAACGACATGTGATAAAAGCAGATGTGTTTTTGGTAGGCCTCTGGTGTCTGCAGAGCATCTCTTCCCCAAGACGTGGCCACTAGTCTGCTAAAGGTGCATGCATCGTTGATGGCCTTGTTAAGTAAAAGGAGAGGATAGGAAGTCGCCTCACTGGGAAGGTCGGCTTTTGACACTTTAAGCTGATGGTCATCGGCAGACACGGAAGATATTTTCAGTTATTTTGTGGTAGTCAGATGGCTTGTAAAACTTAAGATTGCTTTTAGGAGGAAGCTGGGACATTGCTGCTGAGCCCTGGGCAAGACACCCTGGGGGAGTAGGAGGAGAAAGGATCATATTTCAATAATGCATTAAAGCTACTAAGCATGTTTATAGTAATTTATTTCTACGGCACTTTCTGTACCTGTATGAATAAGGTAAATGTAAAAACATGAAGGCAAACCAAAACACAAAGATAAACGAAACAGCAAGGTTTGCAGGTATTTGGTGATATGAGGTATTGGATCACCAAGTCTAGCATATATAGTTTCTGGATTATTAACAGTAATAAGGCACTTTTTGAGCACTTAGTATGTTCAAGACACCATCTTACACACTTAATTTCTATATCTCTGTAGATAAGTCTTGTCGCATTTTATGGATGATGAAAAGGAAGCTCGAATGGTTAAGGAACTTACACAAACCACATAATCAGTAAGAGGTGGAGTTAGGTTTGACCCCGTGTCTCTGGCTCCAAAGCCCAGGAAATTTCCACACGGTGTCCCTCCCTATTCAGGACCCATTAAGTCTCACCACCTACACAGGTGCCTTCCTTTGCTTCTTGCCTTTGAAAATTAATTTCATTTCAACATACATACATTACATATGTTAACATTTATCTGTGTAAGATAATCTATATAGTGCATATATATTTATGCATGTATGTTTACCCATTTGTTCTCACCATTTTTAGGTTGAAGGCAAGTGTAAAAATGAATATAACCAGATATATTTAGTATTAGGCTGACAGGTTTTTTGTTTGACCCCTTTTGATATTCAGTAAATCTTGATTTAGCAGTCTCATTGTAGGGAAAGGGAGAAATGCAATAGATGTAAATGTATTTGTTAGCTGCTTTGGCACATTGTCTTGGGAAAGAATCATGATATGGTAAGTGAAAAAAGGAAGAGATTTATATACAAACCATCATACAAGCACACGTATACCTTGTTGTCTCCAAACTGTTGACAGTGGCTTCCTGAAGGAAGTGGGTTCAGATGGTAAAGAGAAGAGGGTACTTTTACTTTTTACCTTATAAAGTTATGTTTGGGCTTAAAAAGCTTTTTTTTTTTTTTTTGCAACAAGCATTTGTTATTTTATTATAGAAACTAAAAAGAGAAACAAAAGGAATAGAATTGATTCACTTAATAAAAATCAAAAATAAGAAAAAAATTGAATGTGCCTAAACTCTGTAATGTTAGAGAAGTGAAATACGAGACTCAGGAGATCAAAGAGGAAGGTAGTATTCTGGGAATTGCATGTGTAGGAGCAAAGGGTGACCAGTCTTGGATGGCTAAGTTTTACCTTTTCTAACAGTATCTATAGGGTGTTCTACAGCACTCCCAATTTTCCTAACCAATGAGAATGCTTTGGTGCACACACTCCAATTTACCTGCTGGATAGGGTGATAGGAATTTCTTCCTGCTCTTGCTAGTGGTGGCTGTCTTTGGAAGCATAATTGTTCTTTATGTAGAAGGTAGGAGTAGGAGAAATAAATTTATCTGCTGTGTCATTTCCTGAAATTACGGCATTCTGGATGACTTCAGGTGTAATTATTTTAGTAACATAATTTCAGGAGCAGGAAGTTGTCAAGTTAATCTAGCCTGATGCATATATAAACATATATATGTATAGATACATATACATGTGCATATATGTACATAATCTTGTCTGATGTGTATATATACATACCGATGTATATATACAAATCCCACAATTCTGTTTTATGTAATACTAATAAAAATCATTGCTTAGAATCCTTAAAAATTAATAATTTCCCTGCTCAGACTTAGAAATCCAGAATCAAATACATTCAGACTTTTCAGAATCAAGAAAACACATTCTTCCTTGTGTTTTGTACCCAAAGGAAAAGTGAATAAATAAGGTTGGTTCATTATAAACGTAATAGGCAATAACGAGAAAAACATAATTGTAAAATTATTTTGCAGAAGAGATATTCTGACAATTTTAGGTGTCATCCAACGTTTCATTTAAGATTCTAATTATGTTTTGGGCTGAGGGAAATCTCAGGCTTTTGATTTAGGAAACTTTGTTGCTCAGTAGGTTCTCTTTAAACCCAGAAATCAAGTGCAAAATCCTACCCTAGTACAAAGCCAGTTTTGGTAAAACCTTTTCCTCAAAGCAAAATGAATGTGTCATTTCCCAGTGCACAGCATTTTGGATTCCTGGGAAATGCAGACGTACACATCTGCTGTGAATTCTGTGTGGGGCAAAGAAAACACCCTTAATGTCTCCATCAGGAACGTTCCATTTGGATATGATTCCTCCGTGTTTAATTACCCAACATTAGCTGTCTTTGGCCATTTATTCTACTTTACTGGCATTTTGGAGGGTGAGAATGCCTGTGTCAGCCTGATTTGTTGTCCTAAATCCTGAATGCCATGTTATCCAGTACTTAGCCCTATTGTTGGGTTTCAGTAACTTTGCTTTGTAGCTGGTTTTCCTTCTCTGTATTTATAAGACACTTATTTACTGCTTTGTAAAATGGCATTGTTTAAATTAAGTTACTTGGCTGGGTAGCTTTTGGAAACAGAGCCATTTGCTAAGATATTGATTTATTGGCGCGGAGCCCAATAGAAAACTAAACCAAACCAAACCAAATAAAAAATGTGGAACACCTAAACTTTGAACCTGTATACTAATATGTGTCTGCTATAGCTATTGCAACTCTGGTTGCTAGTTTGTGGCTCTAAATAGCATGCAAACACACACACACACACACACATACACACACACACACACACACACACACACACGCACACACCGCTACCTCAGCACCAACAAAAAATACCCCAAATGTTGTATATTAAAAGTAGCTTTCATCTGCTTTTGTCCACTGTAATGTGAATATGGCTGAGCCATAGATGTGCTGATGATTGTGTTGAAGAGATGTTAAGGTTTGGAAATGTGAATGACTGGCCTGTATTACCTTGTGACCTGGTGGTCCTGCTGTATTTAGGAATGGGAGAGAATGGGGCAAAGATGGGAAGAAATCTAGGCTCTTACAAAAACCGTATTCCAGAGATATAAGAGAGGATTGAGTAAAGGATGGCCGAGACATCTTTTTTGACATTTGTTCTGGCCTGTGTTTGAGTAGGGGAGACAAATTCAGGGAATGATGTGCAAGTAGAAAACAGGGAAGTCCAGCTTTGAATGACTCTGAGGAAATGTTTTGATGTGAGACCAAGAGTGGAACTTGGGGGAGAGGGAGATGGGACGTTATGAGTCAGCAGTGGCCGAGGGAGCTCTGGCGTGGATTTGTTGGGGATAAAAGGGGAATTGGAAAGAGGAACTGGTGTTGTCTCAACAAACTTGATTTGTGGTTAATTGTGCCTGGTGAAAGTGCGCGAGAAGCCTAGGCTAGTAGTAACTCCCCGCGTGGTTCTGTAGAGAGACCTGGGTGCCCCCCACCCCACTTTCCCCACGTGGCCACTATGGGGTGAAGAGCGGAAATGGAGCAGTAGAGTCCAGGACTCCCAGAGGAACTCTGAGCCCCAGAACAGAGGAGTGAGTCCCTATAAGCCATGTGGCGAATTCTTCTCTTATAACTGCTCTGGGCTTTTTTAGGCCCAAGGTTAAGGTAGAACACACTTGGCCCAAGGTAAATAAGGCCTTTCTCAACAGACCCAAGCCCCAAAGCCCCACACTAAACACTTAAAGCAGAACCATACAGAGCGATGTGGACACTATCTATGACTTTTTAAAGAAGTGCACTGATGTGATCCACCACAGCCAAGCTTCTGTAGCTGTTGTGGGGTGCCTTCTTTCTTCTATTTCAAAATGCTTTCTGTGGAATTGTGTTTAACTAATGAACAGGTAGACCCCACACTCACCTTTATGAGGGAGTTTGAATAAAAGAGTATCAAAGGGGTAAAATGACACACTTTTAAATTTTATTTCCCATTAATGAGGTTCCCTGTGTTTTGAAGGTGTAATATCTCTAAGAGTATCTCAGGGCTTCCCTGGTGGCGCAGTGGTTGAGAGTCTGCCTGCCGATGCAGGGGACACAGGTTCGTGTCCCGGTCCGGGAGGATCCCACATGCTGTGGAGCGGCTGGGCCCGTGAGCCATGGCCGCCGAGCCTGCGCGTCGGAGCCTGTGCTCCGCAATGGGAGAGGCCACAACAGTGAGAGGCCCGTGTACCGCAAAAAAAAAAAAAAAAGTATCTCAGAGCTCTTGTAACTGGCCCTTTCACTTGTTCCTGCTGGTGAGCAGGAATAGCACAAGGATAGGCGGACTTCAGCTGAGCAACTCCAGGTGACCTTTCAGGAACTACAGGGTCAAGGGTGTCCCAGTTATCACTCAGATACCTTGTATTTCAAATAATGCCTTTACAATATGTATTTTATTTATTTTATTATTTTTTCAAAAACTTATTTATTTTTTGGCTGCATTGGGTCTTCGTGGCTGTGCATGGGCTTTCTCTAGTTGCGGCGAGCAGGGCCTACTCTTCATTGTGGTGCGCGGGCTTCTCATTGCGGTGGCTTTTCTTTGTTGTGGCACGTGGGCTCTAGGTGCACGGCTCAGTAGTTGTGGCACGCGGGCATCAGTAGTTGTGGCTCATGGGCTCTAGAGCACAGGCTCAGTAGTTGTGGCGCACGGGCTTAGTTGCTCCACAGCATGTGGGATCTTCCTGGACCAGGGCTTGAACCTGTGTTCCCTGCATTGGCAGGCAGATTCTTAACCACTGTGCCACCAAGGAAGTCCCAAACATGTATTTTAAAAGTGATATATGCTCATTGGAGAAAAATCCAGTCAAGTCTAAGAAAAAATTAAAGTAACTCCTAATTTTACTTCTGAGAGATAACCCCTAGTAATATTTTGGTATTATTTTCATATCTTTCTCTAAAGTATATTTTGTATGAAGTACATAGATTTACAAATATAAACTCTTACAATACATACAGGTTTGTGTCTTGCTTTTTTTCACTTAATGCAGTGCACAAATCATGAGCATTTTCCCATATTCTATTAATTCTATTTAAGTTCTATTAATTAACTTCAGTTTTTCCATCCTGTGGATGTAAGTTTCTGTTTTACTCTCATGTGGACATACCATAATTTATTTAACTGTTTCTATCACTGATTGCTCACTTTGTTTCAGTTTTGATCATTATGGTAAACATCCATACACTTAAATCCTTGCCTTCTAGAAAGACTATTCTTCTACTCTTAGTTGATGAGAGTGACTATCGATCTTCATCTTTACCAACATTGAATATTTTCATTTTCAAAAATATTGGTATGGCATGTTTATTGAAGTATCTCGTTTATTTAATGGGCGAGGTAATAAGTCTTTTTCTGAAAGAAACTGATAGCACTTGGTACCTCTCAATTTATCAGAGTCCTAACAGCACAAGAAACAAGATAATTTTAGATTACATATGCTGGAATGTGCTCAGGATATAAATGATTATTTTAGACTATAGTGTGCTTAAGGGATATAAAGAAAAGTCATTGACAGTAGCTACATGTCTATAGAAGACTGTATCCTAAACTTTGAGGTCTGTATTTTCGTCTAGACTATAAACTCGTAAAAGATATGTCTGAGAAAGAAACACCTATAAATTTCTGTTTAGAATGCCTTGTCTTATAGATAGACTGTATACTCTTTAAGCCTCTTAAGTTTCTCAGTGTCTTAATAGTGCCAGAATAGCTACATAATAATGCCAGTCTTTTGTTGAATAAGCATTTATCAAGCACCCATTATAAATATAGCATTATTTGACATATATAATATGTGTACTGGTGCTCTAACCCAGTGTTACAGTACCAATGCCTGGAGTTGTATTTTTATTTGTCATTATAATTCTTATTTTTCCACAGTCTACTTTTGCTGTGTTCCTAGTATTTTTAGATTTTGGACCCATAGTCCTATACTAATTGCATTTGCCCAAGCCCTTTTCTGAAAAGATTTGAAAAAAAAATTGAATGTGTGTCTGTGTGTATAGAACAAATATTCACATAACTAGGTTTAAAAATAAACCAAAAAACATTTTAATAGAATTTTAATTTCTTTTTTACTCATATATGTTCTGTATAAATTGCTTCTCAAGCATAGCACGCAATAATTTATAGAGGAAAATCTGAAACTTTAAGTAAATAACATAGCTTTCAATATCAATCTTTAAAAAAGCCTTTGTTTTATACTTCGAAAAGATAAGAAACGAAAAAGAAAAGCTGAGATTTTTCTGTGTTAACTTCTTGGCAAAGAAACAAAAATTGTGTCTATAATCATTAAAATCGTAAATAATTTGATAATAGAGACAGTTTTCAAATGACAAGAGGTGACTTGCTGCGGCTTCTGCTTTCACTGTGGCCTGTGCCCGTGCTGACCAGGTTCCAGCCTTCCCTCTTTCTCTCCTCTTCTAACCCGGTACCTGTTCTATTACCTAGAAGGTGTTTGAAGACACCGTTGCAATGCTGGCATAGTTCTCAGGCTCCCACGTGAAAATAATTGCACTTGTAGGGTTCTCAATCTGAGAAACTGCGTAATGTTGGAAAGCTAATAGGAATTGCAAAAACATTTAGTAGAGAAATAGATGTATGATGGTAGCATCAATATACATTGGAAAATGAGTGGAACATGTATGTATGACACATTTATTCAGTGCTTTCAAAGACCACTGGCAGTAACTCCATGGCTCCCACAGGCTAGAACTGTTGCCCTGGAGGAAGCCAGTGGCCGGTGAGTCCATGCCCACTTCTGTGGCTCATGGCTGGAGGGGAGTGGGTAGGGAAGCTCTGGGTGGGCTTGTCTTTCGAGAGCTGTTGCCAGCATTCCAGATTGAAAAGTAGAAAGAATTTTCCCCAATTTAAAAGTTATGCGCTTTGTAACACTGAGGTTGGCACTCTTGCTTCAGTAATCTGAGTACCACTCCTATTTGTAAGATTATTTCGGTGGGGAAATGGTTTCTAAGCTTCAGCAATTGAAGTACAATGAATATTGGAAACCCGGCCGTTCAGGAGTTTGGTTATTTTAAACAAACAATTTCATTGCCGTGTCTGGCTATTGATTTTGGTTTAGAGAGAGATGACTATGCACTGGTTCTAGTTTTAAAAAGTTTCTGTGGCCCCCTTAAATCCTTACATTGTTTTCCTTCTTGACAAATGAATGCAGAGTGTCAGCAGCAGCATATTCAATTAATTTTACTTCCTATTTTCAACACCTATTGGATTTTTTTTTTAGTTGCAGAAACAAGATATAAATATATTTTTAAAAACCTTTTTCTTCCATGCTGTACTATGAACTGTTACTTGTTCCTCACACTGGGCTTGTTTTATTTATTTATTTTTTAACATCTTTATTGGAGTATAATTGCTTTACAATGGTGTGTTAGTTTCTGCTTTATAACAAAGTGAATCAGCTATACATATACATATATCCCCTTATCTCCTCCTTCTTGCGTCTCCCTCCCACCCTCCCTATCCCACCCCTCTAGGTGGTCACAGAGCACCGAGCTGGTCTCCCTGTGCTATGCGGCTGCTTCCCACTAGCTATCTATTTGACATTTGGTAGTATTAGGAAGTTTATTTGAGAGACAGAAGGAAACGAGGTTCGGGGGCCTGCTTCAAATTTATGCTATAAGCTCTTGGCACAATATTTAATCAAAAGCCTAAAACGAATAAATAGAAATCTGCTTTCATGATGGTTGATAAGGTCTAAGGACCTACATTACAAATTTTTTATTGACATTTAAAAGTGAAGTGAAAGTGAAAGTGAAAACTTTCACAAAGTGAAAGTGAAAACCCCCTTGGCTTTTATTACTAAAACCACATTTAGGGTTAAAGTCTATGCCACGCCCCTGCGCTCCCACCCCACCCCCCCATGGAAATAATTTGTTCTTTTTACCATCTTAGTAGGTGAAGGGAAATATATTAGAGTGGACTTCGTCTCCTTTCTTTCGCATTTATTATGTTACAGATATAATTAAACTGTTCCTAAGGGGGCTATATTTAAAAAAAAATTTTAATATTTATTTACTTGGTGGTGCCAGGTCTTATTTGCGGCACAGGCAAGCGGGATCTTCGTTGCAGCCTGCGGCATCTTTTTAGTTGCAGCACGCGAGCTCTTGGTTGGGACATGCGGGATCTAGTTCCCTGACCAGGGATGGAACCCGGGCGCCCTGCATTGGGAGCGCAGAGTCTTAACCACTGGACCACCAGGGAAGTCCCAGGGGGCTATATTTTATTTTTTTATTTTTTTCTTAAAGTTACCATTTATTAAGAGCTTACCATGTACCAGCCCTATTAACCTGTCACATGCATTGTTTTCATCTATTCCTTGCAGCAATCCTAAGAGTTTAGTGCGAATGAGATTTACAGATTTATAAATGTAAAACCTAAGAGGTGAAGAGGTTAGAAACCTGGCCAAAGCCATGTGGCTAGTAATTGCTTCAAAACTGATCTTTCAGCCTCTAGTGCTCACCCTCTTAGTTATGACATGACACCCTTTCTAAGCACAATCAATCCTCTTAATTGCCCAGTGAAATAGGCTGGGCTTGTGCCCCTGTTCCCAGGTGCGGACAGTGACCTGAGTGGTAACATAACTTGCCCAAAGACACCTGGTTATTTTTTTATTTTTTCACACACACACACACACATACACACACTGTATTTTATTTTTACAAGAGATAAATAGACTGACACCAAGCATTGTAAATGGATGACCACAACAAAAGCAACAATGATTGCAATTACCAAACAGGAAACACACTCATACTAGGTCATAATATTGACATTCAGTCCAGGAATCCTCCACTGTAACAGCTCCTTTACTTTGCAGCGAAAATTGATTTGTATATTTTTTGCCTCTGAGTCCTGTGGGATTTTTTTTTTAAATTCAAACAGAAAGTCACAAACATTATAATCATCCTCATCAGTTCACTCAGTCCCAGGGGGCGCTATTTTAAATGAATAGTTATTTCTTGCTGTGGATACTTAATTATCATTCTAGTCCATAATCCAACGATGTGTTCTCTAATAAGCCTGTGCACCCATCCCACCTCCCAGCTAGGCTGTGGTCGTGGAAATGGATATGGATGTAAATTCATGAGCCGTGATGGATAAAATGCTAGCTGGGTTCCGGGGTTCAAGGGTGGTGCCAGGGGTTACGAAAACACTTGGGAAGAATGCCTTTGGAGTGATTGCAAAATAAGGCCCAGCATTGTAATGAAATATCATACCCTGGAATGAGATCACAGCCACCACCACCACCGAATGTTGCTATGTTGCTTTTGAGTTAGAAAAATGCTTTTTCATACATTATTTCATTTAAGCCCTAGAACCCCTCTGAGAGTTAATTGACTCTGGTTTGTGTTTTTAGTCTCCATTTTACAATGAGGAAAGGGAGGCTCAAAGAGGCGGTGCTTTGTCAAAGCCAGGAGAGCAACTGAGACTTCTCTCTGCACTTCCTAAAATTAATGTCTGTCACCTTAAGCTTTAGTAAAATCTTATGTGTATTTTGCCATCAGGTATTTGTCAAAAATAGCCAATATTTATTGAGCGCTTACAAGAGTAAAGGGCAGTATGCTAAGTACTGGATTCCTCCCTCAAAGAGTTTATAATCTAGTTGGGCAAACAGGAAATATCTATAAAAAGAGCAATAAAATTACCCCTATGTCATGCAACAGCTCAGGTGTGGGAGTAATCTTCAGAAGTAGAGGAAGGAGTTAGGAAAATACTGCAAGTTTATTCTATTTCCAGATGTTATAAAAAATTACCTTAGATTCAGTTCATAAAGTACTGTCTAAAATGATTCCATCACAGGATATCAGTATTTGCAATTAGTGTTACACTAAAATAGAAGGTCAGGTGTTAGGGAATCCTTAGTAGAGGTTGCAGTGGCAGAACCCTGCCAGTCTGTTTTCCACACTGAAGCTATAATGATCTTTGTAAAATACAAATGTGGCCCTTCTACTCTCCTGTTCAATTCTCTTTGGAGGCTCCCCATTATACTCAAAATACGTAATACGCACAAGTTCTTACGTATCAGGCACTGTGCTAAGAGCTCAACACACATTATCCTTTTTCATCCTCATGGCTACCCTAACAGAAAAATATTATTATGTTCCTTATTTTGTATATGAGGAAGAGTAAGACTTAGAGAAATTAAAAGCTTTCCCAAGGCCACAGAACTCGACAGTGGCCGAGCTAGGATCCCTATCTCGGCCAGTCTCTCACTCCCGACTCAGGAACCCCTTGGCATTGTGCAGAAGGCCTTTCTTGATCAGCACCTTCCATGGTCCTCCTTTGTGGGTTACGCTTACTCATCTGCTAAGGCTCCCCTTAAGGCCCCACCCCAGAGACTCCTGTGTCACCCGTGCTTGCACCTATTTTAACATTTGGCACAGCAGGTTATGGTTGTGGAGAGACCCCTGCCTCTCTCTCTCCACTGGATTTGATAGCAGGGACTACGTCTTTACACCATTTGAATTATTGATCACCAAGCATGCATCCCATCTAATGGTTGGTGTTAAATTCATGCTTGTGGGATTAAAAAAAAAAGCATGTCTTTATCTTCACTATAACTCTGTAATGTAGTGTTTTGTATTCTACCCAGTCATCCCTCAGCTTGATACTTGAGGGCATCTGTAATCTATTGCTGTTTGCTAGCCTCATTTGCCCTTCAGCCCCAGTATTAACCTTGTAAGGATCTCCTGCTGTCTTTTCTTTCCCGCATCCTGGAGTAGTTTTTCCATCCTTTGTCTAAGGCAAATTGTACACATCTTTCAAGGTTCAAGTTGAGTTCCTCATTCTCGTGACAACTCCCATCTGGAGTTTGGACTCTCTACTCTGAACTCCAGAAGCACCCCTGTTATCAGTAACATTTTTGGTTAATTATGCAGTGTTCTGTGACTTCTCTTGTATTATTCCTCTGACTTGTCATTTAAATCTTCCTTGTGTTTTGGGCTCACCTTGTCAACTATAAAGTCTTCGAGGCCCAGGACCTCTTTGTCTAGTAGCGGCACGGTGGGTTGACAGGCAGGACCTGCTAAGAGCACAGACCGTCTGGATTTGAATCCCAGCTCTGCTGCATATTCCCTACGTGACGTTGGGGTAATTATTTACCTTCTTTGTGCCTCAGTTTCCTCATCTGTAAAGTGAGGAAAGTAATCATGTTTACCCGAGAGAACTGTTGTGAGGAATAATGAGTTAGTACATTTTAAGCCCATAGCAAGTGTTGTTTAAGTGTTGTGGTGGTGTAGTTAGTAATAATAGTGAGAGTAATATAGCCCACTGAAAACTCTCATTAAAATACAAAAATGTTGTCCAAGGGGGACAACCACAGGCTGTGAATTAACCACTGTATGGATCAGTTTGTCACCTAGCAGACAAGTTTTGCTGTGAGCCTGGGAAAGGTCCATCAAGAATGACAAGGACAGCAGGTTCTGGGTTCTGGGAAGAGTTTCAGTCCAAGTGGAATGCTGTCGCTAGCAGCTGTGGGGAGCCTGTGGGTGTAGCACTGAGTGCCTGCAGGGCCCAAACTAGACTCCGGAGAATCGGGGCTGACAAAACTAGAGCGAGTTTGATTCTTTCACAATTTGATGTAGCCATAAAGGAGCCACGTCAAAATGCTCCAAAAGGAAGAGGAAGGTCCCAAAATAGTCATTCAGCTTTGCACACCTTAATGCCCTTGTAGCATGTGTAACTGTTGTAAAACCAACCTTATATTTCTTTTTCATGACATTGGCTAAATGTGTAGCAGATGCTAAAGCAATCCTTATTGAGAAAAGATGTGTTGGAATTGAAATTGAGCGCTGTGCTTCTGAGGAAAGCGCTATTCTGGAAAATGCTGGGGGTTGAACTGAATGTTCACAGTACAGTATGTAAATACCAGGATGCGAAGGCTTATTTAGAGGAGCTTCTGTATGTCTATGTTGGGAATACATTGCAGCAGTGATTAGAGTTCTGCTCTGAGATTCACATTGCTCAGAGGCATAGAGAGTGGTCAGTAAGAGTAGACAGGGTAGAGCTATAGCTCTGAGGGTTCAGGAAGTGGATTTGCCCATTTTGCAGCTTCAGTCCTGGTCTCTGGGCAACATCGTGTTTATAGCTGTGGTGCCAGGAGGAATGTCCCTTCTGTGTAATCCAGGGATTGTTTCCTCTCCATCACTGGTAGTTATGTCACTGATACATTAGAGCACACATTATCATAGCGTTGGCAGATCTGACCTTTGGCAATTATTATTCCAAGGAATATATTCAGGTTTAAGATTTTCTTTCTTCAAAAGTTGAATCCATCTCCATACTCATGTATTTGTGGATAACTCAATGTAATTTTGAGCAGCTTTAATTTAAATATTTAATGAAGAAAGCTATCAATTTTAACAAGAATGATTTCATCACCCCTCATCAATAATTCAGAAATAGCTGCTATTTTTTAATGACTCAGTGTAGGTACCAGTAGAATGAATGCCCTTCCAGGTTTTTAAAGGCTGTGTTATATATGTTCACAGTAATGATGTTGATTACTATCGTTAGAGAGTGCCAAGTGAGAAAGCTTTTCTAAAAAACAAACAAAAGCCCTTCTTATCCAAGTAGGATTAACCGCAAACCTGTAATATAGATTTTTCTAGAGAAATTCATAGATTTATTTCTGTTTATAAATTGAAATGTCTTCTCTTTTTTAAAGTTTCTTTAAAAAAATCTTTAAGATTCAGAAGTTTAAAACAAAATATTAGCTTAATGGGTTCATGTTGGTGGACTATTAAATAAAAAAAGTCTCCCCTAGATTTGTAAACAGGTTAAGTACTTCATACAGCATGTAAATATAAATATTCTAACTTCTCCTTATACTTACTCTATCAATCCTTATGGCAAATTAAATGTAATCTAAGTCATCCAAAGCATGCCCTGCTTTGGGACATATTTTAATTTTATTAAAATGCAGAGGTTTTTGGGGGGTTCATTTGTTTCTTTTTTGTCCCTGATCCTTTGATTACACAGATGACTGTAGTTATACTTTATTTTGTTTCTCTGTTCACAATGTGATTATTTCAGTTCCTTTTCATCAGTATCTAAATATGACCTGAAAATATTGAGTCTAAACACTAATGTCCAGAGTTGAAACTAAAAGTTTTTGTTTGTTTGTATTTTTAGATTTGAAATTCATATAGAAGTTATTGAATGTGACATTCATATAAAAGGTACTGAATGCCATATTACAGGAACATTTTCTTCACTACTTTGCATTTGTTGATATTTTGACAACTACTTAACATCTGGACTCATGTTAACAAGAGAAACTTTGCATAATTAAATAATTAAAAATCATTTGAATCAGATGGAGAGGAATGAGTGGTTTAGGGGAAGTCACTCATCAAGGTTTAAATCAACCTCCTAATGTAATATATTTTGCAGCTTTGAATGAGCATTTGGGGGTTGATTCAGTTCTTTATCATCACTTGAACAATTTGGGAATTATGCTTTTTAAAGGTAACTTTGTGTCCTTCTCTGACCTACTTGTTATAGAAGCAGCAGTTGATTTATGGAGGATAATTAAATAAAAGCCACCTGACAAGAATTCATGCAGTCAGCATTCCTTCTGTACAATTCTGAAAACTATTTTTAGTCTGTGAGAGAAAGATACTAGCAGCTACTTTTGATTATCTTGTACCAAGACAAAGCCCATGTGACTGCATATTTCTTTTTTAGCTTTGATTTTTATTTTTTAGGTGAGTTATGCATGTACAAAGCTTTTTAAAAAAAATTACCAAGTTTACAAGACTTGTTTCTTTTTTTTTTTAAATCAGACTTCTACGACATCCCTCCTCATTTTCCCTCCCAGAGGCAACTACATTCTCTGTCTTTAAGGTGATTATTTTGATATTCCCCAGTGCATTTTGAAATAAAAAGCTTGTATTCTTAATTCATGATTTTTAAATGTAGGCATTATCTGTTGTCTTCCCACTACGGAAGATACAGAGTTACTCTCCATGCTGTCCCGGCTCTCTGTGCCCATTCAGCCTTCTCATTTCCCTATCTTCCCCATATAGTTACGTGGCAATTTTGGTTAGTTCAGTAGCCCTTCCTTACATTAGTATGACTATGTGATCGAAGCTGAGACATGTAGTAAACTATGATTATTTTTCTTTTCTTGTGCAACTTTTTGTTTTCTTGTAGTGTTTTGTTTACCTTTCTCTAAACTTACCAGTAATTCATCCCTAAACTCTTCACCAGTGGTCTAAATTTCCTCTTAGGACATTCAGATCTATTGGTATTCTGCCGGTGTCACTTTGCTGACAAAGCCTCTCCTGGAGCCTGCACACCTGACCCAGCTACACTGGCCGCCTTTTGTGTCATCCTGGGATCTCCAGTCACCAGCATGCCGTATGCCCTTTGCCTCTCTCCTATGTTAGTTCTCTTATTTTCTAAATTCCATGTCTTACTCTCTCTTGTTTTATTCCCTTGTTTTGGCAGTGCACAACCTGAGAAAGGGTATATGAGAGGTACATTTTTTTTTTGAGAAATTGCATATGTGAAATGTCTTTCTTTTACCTATAAACTTGAATGATAATTGGGTTGAGTACAGCTTCCAGTGTTGTTGTTGAGATATCTGAAGCCATTCTGGTCCCTGATCCTTAGTATGTGACACATTTTATTCTCTGAAAGTTTGTAGGGTCGTCTCTTTGTCCTAATGTTCTGAAAGCTTGATTATGTACTTTGGCTTGGATGTATTTTATCCACTGTGTTAAGTACTCCGTGGTCATTTCAGACAACTCATATATCTTTCAGTTCTGAGAAATTTTCTTGAATTAAAAAGATTCCTATCTCTCAATTTTCTCTATTTTTCTCTTGGAGTTCCTGTTTTTTAGGTACTTGACTTTCTGGGTGATCCTATATTTGTCTTGTCTTTTCTCTGCTAGTTTCATCTCTTTTCTTTTTCGCTTCATATTTTAAGTTCTTTTTTTGTTGTTGAAAAATAATATAGTTCACTGACTTTTTATAACGTGAATACTTCCATTTAAAAAAGATCCAGATAAAAACAAAAACAAAAAACGCCAAAACCCCCAAATTATCAGGACCCAAGAACTCCTTCTAGCTACTACCTTACCCAAGGGTAATTACTATCTTGAATTTTTTTAATTAATCTTTTTTATTCTGAGATAATTATAGATTCACATACAGTTATAAGAAATAATACAGATATAGACCATTTATCCAGTACCCACTTTCCCCCAGTGGTAACATCTTGCAAAACTTTAGTATAATAGCACAACTAGGATACTGATGTTGATACAGTCAAGATACAGAACATTTTTATCACCACCAGATCCCTCATGTTGCCCTTTTGTAGCCGCCTCCACTTTCCTCCCACCTCTACTTGCTACTGAACCCCTGACAATCACTTATATGTTCTCCATTTCAATAATTTTGTCAGTCTGAGAATGATATATGAATGGAATCATACAGTGGATAATCTTTTGAGATTGGCTTTTTTCACTCTATATAATTCTCTGGAGATTCAGTCAGGTTACTGTATGTGTCAGTCATTTATTCCTTTTCATTTTATAGTTTTATTTTATTTTATTTTATTTTTTTGGTACGCGGGCCTCTCACTGTTGTGGCCTCTCCCGTTTAGGAGCACAGGCTCCGGATGCGCAGGCTCAGTGGCCATGGCTCACGGGTCCAGCCACTCCGCGGCCCGTGGGATCCTCCCGGACCGGGGCACGAACCCGTGTCCCCTGCATCGGCAGGCGGACTCTCAACCACTGCACCACCAGGGAAGCCCTATTCCTTTTTATTGCTGAACAGTTTCCCATGGTACGGAGGTACCAGTTTGTTTAACCATTCATCCATGAAGGACATCTGAGTTACTTCCAGTTTTTGGCTATTACAGATAAAGATGCTGTAAACATTTGTGTACAGGTTTTTGTGTGAAAATAAGTTTTCAGTTCTCTGCGGTAACTGCCCAGAAGTGCAGTTGCTGGGTCACGTGGTAGTCACGTTGTTTGGATTTATAAGAAACTGCCGAACTGCTTTGCAGAGTGGCTGTACCATTTTACATCCCCAGCAGCAATGTATGAGGGATTTAGTTTCTCTTTATCCTTGTCAGAATTCGGTGGTGTTACTATTTTTATTTTAGCTAGTCTTATAGGTGTATAGTGATGTATCATGTTTTTAATTTACATTTTCCTAACGGTTAATGACAATGAACATCTTTTCGTGTGTTTATTTGCATCTGTATATCCTGTATGTTCTCTTTGGTGAAATGTCTCTTCATGTCTTGTCTGTTTTCTAATTGGATTGTTTGGTATATTTTCCGTTGAGTTTTGAGAATTCTTTACATATTCTAGATACTAGCCCTTTGTTGAATATGTGGCTTGCAAATGTTTTCTCCAGTTTATAGCTTGTTTTTTCATTCTTTTAATAGAGCCTTTCACAGAGCAAAAGTTTTAAATTTTGATAAAGTCTAATTTTCATTTTTTCCTTTTTTGAGTCATGCTTTTGGTGTTAAGTCTAAGAATCGTTTGCCTAGCACTAGAACCCGAAGATTTTCTCCTAGGTTTTTTTTTCCTAAAAGTTTTACATTTAAATCCATGAATCCATTTTGAGTGAGTATTCATATAAGGTATGAGACTTAGGTTGACATTCATTTTTTGCCTATTGATGACTAATTGCACCAGCACTATTTGTTGAAAAGTTTTTTATCTTTCTCCCATTGAATTGTTTTTGCATCTTTGTCAAATATCACTTGGACATATTTTTGTGGATTTATTCCTGGGCTCTCTGTTCTGTTCCATTGATCTATGTGTCTGTTCTTCCACCATTACCACATAGTGGTGATTAGTATGTGGCTAAGTAATAAATCTTCTTTTTCAAAATTGCTTTAGCTATTCAAGTTCCCTTTCCTTTTCAGATAAATTTTAGAGTAATCTCACCTATATCCACAAAAAAATCTTGTTGGGATTTTGATAGGGACTGTGTTAAAACTGTATATAAATTTGAGGATAATTGAAGTCTTTACTGTGTTGAGTGTTCTACCCCATGAACATGGTATGGTTCTCCATTTATTTAAATTTTTAGTTTCTTTTATCAGCATTTTGTAGTTTTCAGCATACAGTCCTGTACATGTTTTGTTAATTTATACTGAAATATTTCTTCTTTCTAGAAGCTTTTGTAGCTTTTTTGGGATTTCCTACATAGACAGTCATGCCAACTGCAAATAGAGACAGTTTCTTCCTTTTTGATCTGTATGCCTTTTGTTTCCTTTTCTTTCCTTATTGCACTGGCTAGAACTTCCAACACAAAGTTGCATAAGAATGACGAAACCAGACAGTCTTCCCTTCTTCCCTATCTTAGAGAAAAAGCATTCAGTCTTTCACCATTAAGTGTAATGTTACCAGTGGGTTTTTTTTTTTTTGCGGTACACGGGCCTCTCACTGTTGTGGCCTCTCCTGTTGTGGAGCACAGGCTCCGGACACGCAGGCTCAGCGGCCATGGCTCCCGGGCCTAGCCGCTCCGCGGCATGTGGGATCTTCCTGGACTGGGGCACGAACCCGTGTCCCCTGCATCGGCAGGCGGACTCTCAACGACTGCACCACCAGGGAAGCCCCTCTGTCGGTTTTTGTAGGCGATCTTTATCAAGTTAAGGAGGATTCCCTTTATTCCTATTTTTCTGAGACTTTTCCTGAATGAGTGTTTAATTTTGTCAAATGCTTTTTTCTGTATCAATTAATAGGATCATGATACTTTTTTTTCTTTACCTTGTTTATATGGTGGATTACATTGATTGATTTTCAAATATTGCACCAGCATTGCATCCTTGGAATAAATCCCACATGGTCATATGCACAGTTCTTTCTACATATTGCTAAATTTTCTTTTCTAACATTTAGTTAAGGATTTTTGTGTCTGTGTTTATAGGGATATTGGTCCATAGTTTTCTGGGTTTTGGACTTTTTTTCTGGACACAGGAGTCTCACTTGATAATTCTTTTCTTTCGGCATTTAAAAAATATTGTATTCCTTCTGGTTTCCATGGTTTCTGATAAAAAATCTGGTATCATTTGAATAGATTTTCCCCTGTTGGTAAGTTGTGATTCCTGTCTCTGCCATCAAGATTTTTTCTTTGTCTTTGGTTTTTATAGTTCGACTATGATGTGTCTTGGTGTGGGTTTTTCTTGTTTAGAATTCATTCAGCTTCTTGAATCTGTAGGTTTATGTCTTCTGCCAATTTGAGAAGTTTTCAGCCTTTATTCCTTTGAGTAATTCAGTACTGCCCTTTTCCTCTTCTCCTTCAAGGACTCTGATGACATTAATGTTCAATCTTTTGTTATAGTCCCAAAGGCTCTTGAGGCTCTGTTAATTTTTTTCAGTCTATTTTCTTTCTGTTGTTCAGATTGTATGATTTCTATTATTCTTTCAGCTCACTGATTCTTCCCTCTCTCTCCTCCATTCTGCTGTTGAGTGCATGCATTGAGTTTTTCATATTTTGGTTATTGTATTTTACAGTTCTAAAACTTCCATTTTGTTTTTCTTTATATATTATATTTCTTTGCTGAGACTTTCTTGCTTCAGTTTTCTATTTTTTTCATTTGTTTCAGGCATGTTTGTAATTGCTTGTTGAAGCATTTTTGATAGCCGTTTTAAAATCCTTGTTACCTTATTCTAACGTTCCTCTCATTTTGGTGTTGGCATCTACTGTCTTTCTTCACTCAGTTTGAGGTCTTCCTGATTCTTGGTATGATGGTTTTTTTAATTGAAACCTGGACACTTTGGGTTTTATGTTGTGAGACTCTGGATCTTACTTAAGCCTTCTGTTTTAGCTGGATTTTTTCTGACACTGCTCTGGCAAGGGAATGGGAGACGCTGCCTCATTACTTCCAGATGGAGGTAGAAGTCCAGGTTCCCCACTCAGTCTGTGCGGACGCCTGCAGTAGAGATGGGTGTTCTGGCTCATGATTAGGTGTCCACTGATACCTCCCTGGCTGGGATGGATAGGAGTGCCTTTTTACTGCTCCCCACATGGCCTCCCGTGGATACCACAGTGGAGGTAGGGGGAGTAATCTTGTTACTGCTGGGTGGTGGTGAAAGTTCTGACTCTTCACCGGGCCTCCTCTGACACCACCTCAGTGGGGAAAGGGTGCCTTGTTAATCTGACAGTTGGGGTGGAAGTCCAGATTCCCCATTTGGCCTCCACTGACACTGCTGTGGGGATGTGGCCTCATTACCACCTAGCAGTGATGAAAGTCTCAGCTCCATACTTGACCTTCTCTGACACCAACTTGGCTGAGGGGTTGGGGTGCTCTGTTATAGCTGGTGAAGGTGGAAGTCTAGGTTCCCCATTTGGCCTTTGCTAGTAGAGGTGGGAGTGGGACATGCTTTTCTTTCTCTGTGGTACTTAACTGGAATAGAGCAATTATCTATAGCTTTCTGGTTTTCTAGGCTGCCCTTTCCTGGTTTTTTGGCTGGAAAGGCCCAGTTTTGTTTTTTTTTTTTGGTCCATCCTCATTAATGTTTCTGAGTTCTTTAGCCCCACTCATCGTTGTGTTGTTCTTTGGGTATCAAGGCCCCCAGAAGGTCTGCCTTTTTCTGCCTACGTTTTAGAGTCTTCTATGTTTGTTTTATATATAATGTCCAAGATTTTTAGTTGTACTTAGCAGGAGCAGTAAGGAAAAGTATATCTACTTCATCTTCTCAGAAGCAGAAGTCTACCTGGCTTATAACAGCATAAATTAGTTTTGCCAACTTTTGAACTCTGTATCAGTGGAATCATGTAGTATATGTTCTTTTGGCTTTTGCTTCTCTCATTCCACATTATGTTTGTGAGATTTATCCTTGTCGTTGCACATGTTTATAGTTTTTTCATTTTTATTGCTATATGGCATTTCATTGTATGGATATAACACAACTCATATATTCTGCTGTGGACAGGTTGCTCCCAGTTTGGGGCTATTAAAATTGTCCTGAACATTTCTGTAGATATCAGTTGGTGAATATATTACTATTTAATATACATACCTTAGACTTGTCATGGGCTATACATTCAGGTTTAATAGCTATTCTCAAACAGTTATTAGTGTATCACTTTACACTCCCACCAGCAATATATGAGAGTTCCAGTTGCTCCACATCCTCACCAACACTTGGTATTATTTGTCTTATTTATTTTTCCCATTTTGGAGGTATGTTACATTATTGCATTCTGGCTTTAATTTGCTTTCACTGCTCACTTTAGTCAAGTTGAGCATCTTTTTATATATTTATTCACCATTTGCATAAGCTCTTTTGTGAAGTGCCTCTTCAAATCTTTTGCTCATTTTTCTTATTGGGCTACTTGATATTTTCCTATAAATTTTAAGAAGGATTCTTTATATATCAGATACATTCTTGTGTCAAATATATATAACATTCACCCTCACCAGAATACCATCTCCTACTATTTGCCTTGCCATTTCAGATTTAATGTTGCCTTTTTATGAACAGAAGCTCTTGATTTTAATGTACTCCAATTTATTTTTTTCTTCCTTAATGCTTAGCACTTTTTATGTCCTATTTAATAAATCTTTTTTCTATCCTAAGATCTTCAAGATGTTTTTCTGTGTTTTCTTCTAAAAATTATGTTATTTTATCTTTTACTTTTAGATATACAATTCATCTGGAATTGATTTTTATATGACATGAGGTCGAGGTATCTGTTTATTGTTGTTTTTGTTTTTTCTAAGTCACCTCAAATTTTCCTTTCACATCATCTGTTAATTTTTCATTTGTGCTCTTTTTAAAAATAAATTTATAAATTTATTTGGCTGTGCTGGGTCTTCATTGCTGCGTGTGGGCTTCCTCTAGTTGTAGCGAGTGGGCCTACTCTTCGTTGCAGTGCGTGGGCTTCTCATTGTAGTGGCTTCTCTTGTTGTGTAGCACGGGCTCTAGGTGCGTGGGCTTCAGTAGTTGTGGCTCACGGGCTCTAGAGTGCAGGCTCAGTAGTTGTGGTGCACAGGCTTAGTTGCTCTGCGGCATGTGGCATCTTCCCGGACCGGGGCTCGAACCCACGTCCCCTGCTTTGGCAGGCGGATTCTTAACCACTGCGCCACCAGGGAAGTCCGTGTGCTCTTTTTTCTGTAACACATTTTTATACCTTTTTTTTTTCATTCAAGCATTCCTTTTATTCCTTCCTCCTCCTCCTTAAAAAATATGTATTATCTTACTTTTATTTCATAGTTGCATTTCTTTTCCTATTTCTAAAGATATTAATAATATATTTTAAAAAATATTTTCCTCCTCACAGAGCTTCTGTTTTCTCCATATTGATTTTTTCCCCTGTTTGTTTCGGTTCTATCTTTCCTGGAAGAGACTTTCCTCAAATACCTTGTAATTCTCGGTGACTGCTCATATTTAGTGGCAGGGCTAGATAAGACTCTGAACTCCTGTGTGGAGTGATTTGGTTGGGTTCTTTAGTTGGGGAGGCTTCAATATCAAGATTGAGAGGTCATTTCTCTCGGGCTAGTCAGATTCTCCCCGGAAGAACCTTCCAGTTCTTGCCAGCCTCTGGGAGGATGAAAGCCTTGGAGGATAAAAGCCTTGCCAGCCTCTGGGAACCTAGTGAGGTAAGTGGGATGGAGGCTGGAGCCGGGGCCAGGGCTTGAATCTAGGATGTGTATGTTCACTTAATGCCCCCTGTTTTCAATATGGCACCCCTACTCTCAGCTGTTCCTGTTGCTCTATGGCTCAAGAACCTCTGTTTCATCCTCTCCAGAGGGAAAAACCTCTAGTTGTTTGGCTAGCTATGTGGAGTGGAGAAGGGAATTGGGCGTTCGGAGTTGGGGGTCCAGACTTTCAATTAACTCTGTTAATCAAGCCCTCCTCAAACACAAGCCCCCCTCAAACACACACACTCTTACTTGCAGATAAACCTAATATGGCCAACCCATGAGCCTTTGAGGGATTCCGAGGAACAAATTGTATTAGTTCTTGCTTCTCCCATTGTCAACCAGGGTTTCAGCTTTCTCAGATTTACCGTGATTTACCAATTGTCTATGTTCTGGCTTCCAGAATTTTATTTTATTGCTATTATGTACCCTTTAATTTTCCCAGCTTGGATTATGACTTTAAAAGTGTGTGTGTGTGTGTGTGTGTGTGTGTGTGTGTGTTGTTATTTTAGTTGGATTTAGGGATGGAGTAAAACCAGATGCACTCAATCTGCCATTTTTACCTAGAAGTGTCATATAATTTTATACGTTTTAAAAACAAATATTTCTTTCAAGTTTGAGCTCAAAATGAAATTAATTTAGAAAATGAGTCCAAAGGAGAATTGCTGTTCTTTTCAGGTAATGAAAGAGAATTGGAGCTGCTGACTTGGGTAGGTAGAGGCAATAATGATGAAAGAAAAATAAGTAGAGAACATTGAGGAAAACCTTTTAGTATGATTTGGGAACTAGAGAGAGGTGATGGTTGCACAACACTGTGAATCTACTAATTCTACTAAATCATTTACTTTAAAATGGTTAATTTTATGTTATATTAATTTTACCTCAAATAAAAAAATTTTAACATAAGAAAAAGAAATACATGAACGTTTTCAAAGCTTATAGCTACGTTAACACCTGGCTTTGGGGGTAAAAGATAAACTGACTTATTACACAGGCCTCAGTAAATTATGTTTCTGTTGTCTGCCTAGGAGCTATATAGAGATTTTAAAATGTTTACAAGCATGATTCTGGAAGATCTTCGCCTAGGAGCTATATAGAGATTTTAAAATGTTTACAAGCATGATTCTGGAAGATCTTCAGAAATTTATTCTTCATTTGGGGAAAAGGGAGAGCAAGATGTGTTCCAAGGGGTGGCAAGTGGAGTTATTTCTCTCTAGTAAAGAAGATGAAATGAATTAATAACTATTTAATATGTATACCTCCTACATCCAATTATATTCATTGCAACTTGACAAATCTTGATGCAAGCAAGACCTTTTGACTCTTTAATCATTTGTATAATAGAAGAAAGGGAAATTCTGGTGGAATGTGGCACAGTTCCTATAAATTTATGCCTTTGATATATTGCTTATCTTTCATATGAAGCACCCTGTCTCATAAAAATGTTAATAGCACTTTATTATCCAAATATGGTATTTGGCAGTTCAGTGTGGTGTAATAGAGCATGTGTCCTAAAGCCATAATATTAGGGTTCACATCCTTGCTCTGCCACATGTGAGTTATTTAAACTCACCATGCCTCATTTTTCTCATCTTTAAATGGAGAAGATAATAGGGTTATCTTAATGAATATGAATTAATACATTTAAAGATCTTTCAGTGTTGCCTGGCACAGAGTACATGCTCAATAAATGCTATCTGCTATTTTTTTTCTGACATTTTCTTAAACTGTAATCTATAAAAGCACATCTGGAAAATGTATGTGATATAAGCAGCGTAAAGACTACTTCCTTACCAGGATATCATCGGCATGGCTGTAGTGACCAACTACAGATGCAAACGTGCAATTGGCTCCCTCTTTCTCATCACATTTGCGGTTGTGGTTAAGGGCTTATTTCTGTTTTTCTCTAAACACTGAACGGTTTTAGCTACCTTTATTTTCTAAGAATTCTGGACTTCAGAGTGCAGTGGATTTATTTGAAAAGTAAAACCAAGAAACTATAAATACTGTTTACTTTCAGTTCTCTCTATTTGGTTTGGACATAAACCCTGTCATTTGTACATTTTCCCTAGGAATCAATGAAGAGATTGAGATGAGCTATACACCTGTCATTAGAAGATGTCATTAGTCAGTCAGTGGCCACAAAGCGAGTACTTGATTTTTTGAAAGCTATTTTTCTTTATCAGTACTATATGGCTGCAAGTGATAAGTGGTGATGGTTCTCTCTCACAATTACCATTTTTAGATGTAGTTTGAAACTCCTCAGTTTCCGGCAAGATGAAGCTCTATGTCTAAATGTTATTATTTTCATACTGAGCCTTCTTTTAAATTTTACTTTACAGATCAACAACCAAAATTTTGAAGGTCATCAACTTTCTGATGGTGGTGATAAGCCATGGCGACAGATGATAAAGTTGCCATCTTAACCGACGATGAAGAGGAACAGAAGAGAAAATATGTGCTTGCCGATCCTTTTAATGGTATTTCCAGGGAACCAGAACCACCTTCCAATGAAACACCCTCCCCCTCTGAAACAGCTGCTATTCCTGAGGAGGAAATAGACTGGATAGAGAAACATTGCGTTAAAATAAACAATGATCTTCTAATTTCCAAGGTCTTTTATTTTTTCTTTTACTCTGCATATGGCTCTCTTTACCCCCTTTTGCCTGTGTATTATAAGCAGCTGGGAATGTCACCAAGCCAGAGTGGGCTGCTGGTAGGTATTCGATACTTCATTGAATTCTGCAGTGCCCCCTTTTGGGGTGTAGTTGCAGATCGCTTTAAAAAAGGCAAAATTGTCCTCCTCTTTTCTCTTTTGTGTTGGGTTTTATTCAACCTGGGCATCGGATTTGTCAAACCTGCTACCTTGCGGTGTGTACCAAAGATTCCTCCGACAGCTCATCCCACCAGTTCAAGTCACCTGTTCACTCTCCTGCCAACGAATTCCTCCATTGTCTCTTCCATTACTACATCACCAGGAATTCGTGAGAAAAGGAACCTGCCTCCTTACAATGGGTCAGAGATGTTAGAAGCAGGGCACAGTGTCATGGAAACTGTCATCTTCTCAACAGCTCCAAACAAGACCATTGCGCCCACTCTGCAGCCTCACACTGATGAAATTACTGACCATGTTATGAACTTGACCATGAACCCAAGCACTGCAACCTCTGCTCCCCCAGGAAATACAACCTGGGAGACAACCACTTCTATTGTCACTACCACCAAATCTTTACCTTCTGACCAAGTCACTCTTGTTTATGATCAACAAGAAGTAGAAGCTATATTCTTGGTGATCTTGGTAGTTGTCATAATAGGAGAATTTTTCAGTGCCTCCTCTGTCACGATTGTGGACACGGTAACACTCCAGTATCTGGGAAAGCACAGAGACCGCTATGGACTGCAACGCATGTGGGGCTCCCTGGGCTGGGGCCTGGCGATGCTGTCCGTGGGCATTGGCATTGACTACACCCACGTGGACGTGCTCATCAATGGGAAGGGGTGTAAGCCCCCTGAATACCGGAACTACCAGATTGTCTTCATCGTCTTTGGGGTTCTCATGACCATGGCCTTGATCGTCGCTACTCAGTTCCGGTTCCGCTACAACCACTTCAAAAACAGTGAAAATAAAGGGAAAGAGGTGGAGATCCCTCAAGTAGAGAGGAACAGCTCCACAGAATCCTCTGAGGAGACACCAACCACCACCAGCCACGTGCAGGCCTTCAACTTCTGGGACTTAATCAGGCTGCTTTGCAGTGTGCAGTATGGCTCCGTGTTGTTTGTGGCTTGGTTTATGGGTTTCGGATACGGCTTCGTGTTCACCTTTCTCTACTGGCATTTGGAGGACCTGAATGGAACGACAACCCTCTTTGGGGTCTGTTCAGTCCTGAGCCATGTGTCTGAGCTGACAGCTTATTTTTTTAGTCACAAGCTTATTGAATTGATTGGCCACATCAGGTAAGAACATGTGTACTGTTGATGCCCCTCAGCAATTGAACTTTATCTTTTCGTAGCTTATAGCTCCTTTGAGCACATTTAAGGATATTATCATTTGTGTTGGGGGTAGGGTTGGGGTGGGAATGGGGATTTCTGTTTCTCTTTCTCTTTAAAATAGAAACAAAAGGAAGGAAGTGATGAACCTAGTTGGATTATCTCAAATAAACAAAATATGCTGTTTCTGCTCTGTATGCTAAGAGAATCTTACAGTAAATGTTTTCAGCTATAGGAACACCAATTTAGTCAACTGTATTATTCCATGGACCTTGAAGGGTCCGACCACCTGTCTCAGGCATTTATGAAGAGGGGCTTAAGTGGATAAAGAGGATTATGTTTTTTCAGCTTTCAGTTATTCTCAGCCACTTGCTGACACAGAAAGACCTTGAATATATGGTATATGAAGATGTCCATTATATTTAATAAAGCTGTGGTGTGACCCACCATCATCCCTAACCCATGATATTATGTGGAAGAGAATCTTACATAATTTTTTCTGATTATTACATAAGCCTCTGTGTTTTTATCTGCCACGAAGACATGGGATATTTAAAAATCTTGCTTCTACCTAAAATTTCCCATGTAATCCTTTTAAGCAAAAAATCTATAAATGCCCAGTGTTTCTTGTGTAATGTTTCTCACCATTAATGTTTGTCTGAAGTTGTTTGAATAGTACCTTGCTCTTTATAAGTCTTTCTGCTTTGCTGTTGGCTCTAAAATGTAGAGCCAGGTACACTTAAGCATTCTTACCTCATAGAAAAGTATGGCATGTCTGTCCCTAAAATTTGAAGTTGCCATAACTAAAAGAAAGCAACTGTGTGTGTTTGTGTGTATGTGGTAATCTTTAAATCTGCTGTTTCCATGAGAAATTACAAAGGAGAAATAGATACAAGCTTTGAGAAACATGGATCTTTTTTCCTTTAATTTCCCTTTGACTAACTGAAGAAAGTATTTTCTAATGTGAAGTTTCAACCTGGAATCATTCTTTTCCCCATACAGTTGTGAGTGTTTTTCCTTGTTTGGTTTGGTTTTGCTTTGGGAGGCTGTGTGCTGTTCCTTCTGTTTCTCAAATCTTTGACCCCTTTGTTGTCACAAACAAAGTCAGGCACTGTATGGGCAGTTTCCAGAGACACAGAGTCCCCGAGGCACACTCATTGGGACCAATCAGAAAAAAGCCTTGTAATATTAAAGGCTGGGGATGTCCTTTAACCTTATCCAGGTCATGTTTACATTCTCTGAGCTGTGTGGATTGACCGTGATGATTCCGATTCACAGTGATGAATTTCTTCAGCTTGGTTATTGGTATGAGCAGGATCTCACCTCGGCTAATAGTGTGTTTAAAACCCACAGCCATTTATTCCCAGAAAGGTACTCTGTCAGGTCTTACCCATGAGTGGAGTTCCTAGACATCATGATTTAATCACTAAATAGTGTTAATTGAATGTTGACTCAGTACAGAGTACGTATATAGGTTTTATTTTCAAAGAAATTGTTAGGTTCTTCTTACATGCTAAGAAAAGTAGTTTCTTTTCCGTCTTTGCTTTTTGTCTGAGGTATATACTGAACATGATAAAATCCTAGTGGGTTTACTATTAATTTTGGTAATTACATGAACTTTCACTTGTGTTTTCTTTCCTAAGTATTACAAGTTACTCATTACGTAAAAACCAATGGCTCACTTAACCTTAATTTTCTAGTTTTACGTACAAAAGCATCTTTTTTTTTTTCTTTAATGATGTGATGGAAGAAGAAAGCTCTTGTCGCATTGTTGGTCCCCAAAGCCTACTGGGGTTCCATCAGTTTGTGGTCATTTACCTCTTTTGGATTTTTATTCTGTCCATTAAAATGTGTTAACTGCGTTCAGAAGATTCTGATGGTTGCAGTGAGATTATGCCCACGTATTCAGGTAGAATGGATATGTTTCTTTTGGTGAGAGTTTTTGGAGCCCAGTTAGTGGTGGTTGAGATTTGGGGGTTTGAAAATGTAGTGATGGAAGTTTGAACTTTTCACTGGAAGAATATTATGCATTAGTTGATGAAGAGAAATCATCTTTGTACGAATTCAGTCTTTATGTTTTCCTTGTAGGATCATAAGGAGATATCTGTCTGGCCCTTATGTATGCATGCATGTTTTTCAGTATTCTGTGACTGTCTTATGGGAGTTTGTTTCTAGGAGTCAGCACTACCACAAAGATTGTAACTATTCTAAGAGAGTCAAAAGTGGATTGTCACAAATTTTTATATAGATTCATAATGAGGAAACAATTTTTAAAACAGCATGTCCAATTTTGAACCATTTACTATTATAACATTTCTGCAGTTTGGGCTCAGTTTTTCAGGGAAAAACCTATCTATCAGTCTAAACACACATGCGCGCGCACACACACACACACACACACACACACACACACACACACACACACACACACACACACACTAAATGATTTCTGATTTTGACCTTGGGTTCTGTCCTCTTTGGAAAGTGGCTTTCTCAGGCAAATAAGATAATGTTTACTATTTCCACTAAAAAAAGTAAATGTCTTTTAATTTGAAACCTCAAGATTTTGGAATTTACAAGCGTATTTCTAGGCTAATTTATGTAATGATGATGACTAGATTTCTTTAACTAGAGATACAAATGTATTTTTAGGCTATATTCACCTTGCTGAATGTTTCAGCAGCCATGAGTAGGGTTGTGATCAAAATACATTGCAATTAATCATTTGTAAATTTATAAATCATTACTATTCAATATTAGGCCATCACCTATGTTATGTGATTCAAATTTATTTACATTTTAAGGGACACACAAAAATCTACTCAGGCAACTCTGACTGCCCTGAAATTCTTTAAGTCAGTTTTTTCATGCACATGCTATCTGGAAGGGGTAATATATTAACCATTATTAGCCATTAATTACTACTTAATAGTAGCCAAGAATCCAAATGAGCTAGCCAGTCAGTCAGGGAAAGAAGGAAGTGCATGATGCAATTAGCAAGAGGAGGAACATACAGACTTTCCTGGTGGGCACTGCAGGAAGACCCAGAGCAGACAGCAAGACGCCGGCTACCAACTGAGAACACTTGGGAGGTAGCACATGTTAACACTTTGTCATTGGAGGGATAGCAATCAGCGTTATAAGAGGGAGGAAACCGCAGCTGGGGTGATCAGGGAAGCTGAATTTGAGCCAGCCAGTGAAGGATTTAGGATCGTGTTTATGTTTGTTTTGCTTCCTATCCTCTTCCTTGTTTCTGCCCACCTCTTTGTGCCATATTTGTTGATCCTGGATCCCCTGGCTCTCAGGTCCTCTCCTTACCTTGCATGGCATGGTGCAGATTTCCACAGGCCGCTTTTTCTAGGACCCGGTCTGCTGGGTTCACCTCCTGCAGTGGTACTCAACCATTAGACTTACTGGGAGAGCTTTTAAAACTCCTAATGCTCGTCCTGCACTTAGACCAATTACATCAGACTCTCTTGGGGTTCCCAGTCATTCCAGCCAAAACTGCTAACCACCAGACTGGTGAGAGGCACAGGTGGAGGATGAGAGGGAGGGAGGAAGGGAAAAAACCCTAGCTCTCCATAGGGATTTTTTTTTTTTTAACATCTTTATTGGAGTATAATTGCTTTACAATGGTGTGTTAGTTTCTGCTTTGTAACAAAGTGAATCAGTTATACATATACATATGTTTCCATATCTCTTCCCTCTTGGGTCTCCCTCCCTCCCACCCTCCCTATCCCACCCCTCCAGGCGGTCATGAAGCACTGAGCTGATCTCCCTGTGCTATGCGGCTGCTTCCCACTAGCTATCTATTTTACGTTTGGTAGTGTATATATGTCCATGCCACTCTCTCGCTTTGTCACAGCTTACCCTTTGTGTGAGCTTTGGAGATTGTGCCCTCTAATCCTTTCATGTGGTTCTTGCCCTGGCCTCGGGTGGTTTCTTCACAGGCAGGTGTTGATCAGTACTCAGCTGGAGACTGCAGGGGAACTGCAGGGAATCAGTACTGCAGGGGAACCCTTTGCAGATCTCTGCAGCCCTCTCTGGATGTAGTTCCCTCCACTATGGTACTCAGCCCTGCTCCCAGACTCTCAGCCCTGCCTCCTCAACTCAGGAGTCCTCTGTACCCGGTCAGACGGCATCTCTGATAGCTGCTGCCTCTCACCTATGGCTCTGCCCGCTGTGGGGGACCTTGAGCTCTGGTAACGTGGCCCTCACCCTTCATCCTTCGGACCTGGACCTCGTGGAGGCTGTCTGTGGCTTTCTCACCGTACTCTGGCTTCTTGGCTCTTCCGCCACCTATCTAACCAAGCCCCCGAATTAAGATCAGTGCCTGTTTCCCTGATTATATCCTAACTTATACACAATCCCTAACTGCTTAGAACTTTTGATGCCAATCGCTGCAGTGAGGGAATAGAATGGAAATAGAAAAACTCAATTCTTGATTTAAAAAAAAACAAGATGGTGGACCTTAAACAACTTTTTTCCCTTCTCATGTCCTAATGGAGTGTTACTTCTGATTTAAAAATTGACTTTCACCACAATAGAAAAAAAATGTTAAGGCTTAATTTCTCATAGTAAATTTGAACTCATAGTAAATTTGAAATTATAATTTACACATAATCTAAAGGAGTATTACTCGGTGTTGTTTAAAAATCAAACCCCTGGATATTTGTTACGTTTAGTTAAACAAACAGTTTATTTAGGCCTGGGGAGCCCCAGATTAATAGGATGCAAGGATGAGCACTAAAAGGGTGGGAGTTGGAAAAGACAGGGAGATTGAAGGCCAGATGAGTGCTGGGATTAGGAAAAGGAGCTTTATTCTGGGTACAGTAGGGAATTATAGCAAGGTTCAGAGCAGGGGAGGGCCACAGATTTTCATTTATTTGCAATGCAGTGGGTAACTTTGAAGCAGGGAGCCCACTGAGAAAGTTCTCAAAATAGTCCAAGTGAGAGGTGTTACAGTCCTGGTATGCAGCAGTAGCAACAGAAATTGAGGGAGGTAAAATCAGTGCAATGGTTTGATGTGGGAAGTGATGTAGAGACCCCCATGTTTCAGCTTGGGTACAGTGGTTCCACTAAATCCTGTAGGAAATTCAAGAAGGAGATGCAGAATTGGGGAGAGGGTGGTAAGGCAATTAGAATCCAGTGTTGGGTGTGTTTAGCTTAAAAGTGGAACATCTAGACGGGAGTGTCTAGATGACAGTTGACTATTATAAAACTTGAAGCTCAACAAAGAGGTTAGGATTGGGGATACAGATTTAGGACAGTTAAAACCAGAAATATGGATAAGATCAGCAAGGAAACCTTGTGGTGAAAGAAGAGACGTGGGCTAAGGAAAATCAATTATGATTGTCTCCAAGATTTTATTCTGAGTTTCTGATCTTATTGAAATGTTAGTTTATGTTTTATTGCTTAAAGTAAGTATCCTAATGCTTATGAGGAATTGTGTTGTATGATACTTGCTGTACCTGTTTCCACATCTTGCTTCAGGAGCAAATGACTTTCTGAGCACCCCTCCAATGCCATTACCTGATCCAGGCGCCCTCTAGGAGTGTTTTATAAATGGACCTGAGACATAAGCAAGGGAGAGGGAAAAGTCAAGGGAGAGGAAATATAAGGAACAGAGATCGAAAGTAAGAAAATAGTGAGAGGAATCGCTGCTGTCTCCAGGGGAAGGTTTCTTCCTGTCCTTATTCATGAAAGGCAGTGTTACATAGTGGTTACAAGCATGGGCTGGGAGTCACGTTGCCGGGTTCAGAGCTTGGCTCTACCACTTGGAACCATGTGGTTTTGGACAGTTATATTACAAATAATATAACATATATATAACAAAAAGTTATATTACTTTTTGTATCTCTGTTTTGTTACCTGTAAATAGGAGTATCATTAGTACTAACCTCTGATTTTTTTTATGAAGACTAAATGAGATAAAAACACAGCAATTGCTTAGAACAGGTGACTTGCATATATTCGGAGTTCAGTTGGTTTTTTTATTATTACTTTGCCAATCTTCTGATACATTATGTTGCTTATGAGTACAAGACCCACTGGATCTGATAAAAATACAGTGACTTGGTATATTATCGGTTGTGTACAGATCATTAAGGCTGCAAAGTTGTTTGTGGCTTTCAAAATAAGTAATTCCTCCTCAAAAACATTTTGGTCAAATTGAGATCTTCTCCCCCCAATTTGTGATGACTGTAGATTGTTTATATTCTCTGTGCTATTTTTTAGGGCTTGGTGACTAACTCTGTAATAGCTGGCATACAGAATGATTGTAATTGTAGCCATTATTATTTATATGTGGGTAGGTTTCTATTTTTTTCTATTCCTTTCCCACTTTACCTTCAAAGATGTTGGTATTCATTTTTATAGGAAAAGTCTTTTAGAGCTATTTCAGGTATAGATTCTCATTATTAATCTGTAAGATGTAGAGTCTCAAAAGTAGAAGAATTTATGATCAAGAGCTGAAAGGGCGTAATTTGGTTTTTATAGCCCCCTGGAAAGAACATCTTTGCTAAGAAATATATTACTATATTACATCATAGCTACCAGGCTGACTTGTTAATAACAGCATTACTGATAATTGAGCTATTCATAGTTCAGAATAAAAGGCCATTGTTGCAAGGTAGTGTAAGTGAATCCAGGGCTTTTAGTTACTGGTGTCATATTTGGTTTGTTTTCTCTTCCACCTGTGGTGGCTGCATTGAATGAGATACTCACTGAGTTAAAGAGAGCAGGACTAACTCCGAACGAGCTGTAGCTTTTGTAGTTGCAGGTGGCCCCCCTCACCATCTCATGGGGCAAGGTGGGTAGTCCTTGAAGTGTGCCCCAGACAAGAGTAAAGACAGCTCCTACAAATTTTCATGACCTAGATAACCACTGTGGAGACAAATTCAGTAGTCCATGGTAATGTGCAAGTTGGACATTTCCTATGGCTTGAAAATTGCATATTAAGATATATATACCTGCCTAGAGAAACCTTTATACACACACAGAAAGACATGTACAAGGATGCTTATTACTTGCTTACTGCAGCTTTCTAACAGTGAGAAAGAGAATTAGTCTAAATATCCATCAATTGGGGAGTGGATACATTCAATATGGTATAATCATAAGATGGAATATTATGGAGAAGTTAAAAGGAATGGACTAGATCAATATGTCAACATGGAAAGCTCTCAAAAATATGTTGAATGGGAAAAAAACAAGTTTCAGAATGATACACACTTTGGTACACTTATGCAGATTTTAACAATGCATTTCAAAAGTTACACATATTTTTATGGATATACCTAATTGTATAGAAAAACATTTACATTTATAGAGGGAAGATGCATTCTGAATTCATATTAGCCTTAGCTTTCTGGACAGGACATAAAAGGAAGGGACTGGGATGGGGAACAAATAGGACAAGGAAAGCCCCCACTTTATCTGTAACATTTTGTTTCTTTAAGGAAATACAGCAAAATATTCATAATTTCCATTCTTGGTGCTACATATATGTATTCCCTACCTTTTTTGGTATTTTATATTGGAGAATAGCTTGAAGCTTAGGTCTCCTTACAGTGGATCAATATAATTAACCTCCCATAAAAAGACCAACTGTGTGTGTGTGTGTGTGTGTGTGTGTAGCTGTATATGTTTTAAAGAGACATACTGTATCCACATATATCAGGTAAACATTGAGATTTTGTGCCACTAATATGTATATTGCCCGTATATTTTTCCCTAAGTAGCATAAATTTAAGTGATTAAAAGCCTACTTTACATGATTATCATGGCCTCAGGTCTTATTTCTTTCTCTTTAAAATGAAATCAGGTGCAAATTTATACTATCTCATTAGGAATTAGTGTCAGAATGTATCCAACAACCCTGATTTGGGTCATAATCATAATATTGATATTTCTTTATATATGAAAAGAAATCAGGGTACCAGAAAGCCAAGTGATATCCCAAAGATCATGGAGTTTATTGCTGACCGTGAGTCCAGGTATGAGAGTTTGCGCCAGCTGTTTAATTACCTCAAGTCATACAGTGTCAACTTACTGCCTTTTTTGTACAAGTCAAAAACCTAAGCAATCTGGCTAACTGTATTTCTACTTATCCTTGGAGTATTTGGTAGACTGTAATTATATACTTTCATTAGGATACTTTGAAGAGTAGATAAGAAGTATCCTTAGAGCTTACTTCATAGCATACCCCTCCAAAGCCTTTCCAACTGGGAGGAAGAATACCACCCCATTCTTATTTCTCAAGTATTAATCATCTTTTCTCTGCTGACAACAACATCTTTGAATAGTCATCTGTAGGCTGACAAACAGTAGCTTGTTAACTTTTTCTTTCCTTTAGAAAGATAACATGTAGATGGAAGCTCAGACGTTTTTGGGACGTGTCAGCGTTCGGTTGCGTTTGTCTGGGGGCTGTGTCTTTGGACCATATGCTCCTGTGTGTTGTGGACTGCTGAGTGCAGTGAGGACTCCTCAGCGATGGAGGGCTGGCATGGCTCTGGGTTACAGCTGTGGATGTTGGCCAAGCATTTCACTCCTTTAAGGAGAACAAACAAGAGCAGGAGGCAGATGGGTCCCGTTTTGACTCCAGTCATCTTCCCAAGCCCTGGCAGGAGTGCCGAGTAGTCTAGTAGCTATGCTGTTTCCTTATATTCTTCTTTTCGCCAGTTCACCTGTAAAGAGTGCACACGTGTTTGTGTGTGCGTGTCTGTGTGTGTATGTGTGCATTTGACCTAGGTTCAAAGCCCACACTCAACTGTATGTCTGACCTTGGGTAAGTTAGCAATTGAGCTTTGTTAAGCCTCAGATTCCTCCTTAGTAAAGTGGTGGTAATAATTGTATTTAACTTCATAGCATTAAGATGAATGAGGTAATGCCTAGCACATAGTAAGTGCTCAACGGTAAACAGCAGGTAGTATTATCAATATTATTGTTATTATTAATTCACTCCTTCAACAAGTATTTATTAAGCACACACTAGGTGACAGACACTTTTCTAGGCTCTGGGGGTATATGGAGTGTGTAATAAGATAGACAAAGCCTGGTCCTCATGGAACTAACCTATTGGGGTAGACAGTAAACACGAAACAGATTATTTCATTGCTGATAACGATGAGTGATACATGGCAAAATTAATGCAGGATGAGGGTTCCCAGAACGACTGAGGAGAGGCAAGTGTTTCGGCTTGAGTCAGCCGGGCGGCGGCCTTCATCTGAGGAAGAGACACTTGAGCAGAGAGACATTTGAATAGAAGCCACCCAGTGAAGATGAGGAAGCCACAGGTGTGAATGGCCTAAGGAGAGAGTGAAGAATAATAGAAGTCAGCGAGGTGGGCAGGGCTTGTGCAAGGCCTCCAGGTCACACTGAGAGAGAGAATGTTTTTCTGAGAGAAGTGGGAAGCCATTGGTGAATGTGAGCAAGAGGTGACATGAACACATTTCTACTTTGGTATTTCTTTAAAACACTTACATGGGTGGAGCATTTATTATTGTGTATCCTGCCCTAGTTTAGAAAAGTCCTATTTTACTTCATCCTCTGAGTTTCAGAGAAATTATGAGTTGTTCTATGAGTCATAAGCTGGTGACTCATGCACGACCTTTGTTGATTTAATGCCTTCAATCCCAGATGAAGGTTTTTTTTTTTTTAGCAACTTCAAAATTTCAGAATAGCCCTAGACTCTAGAAGATAAACAAAAGATAAAAATTTTAAATTAAAAAACCTCCAACCTTAACAAAAAATATAATTACAGTATAATATTAATAATATAGGGGCTTCCCTGGTGGCACAGTGGTTGAGAGTCCGCCTGCCGATGCAGGGGACACGGGTTCATGCCCCGGTCCGGGGAGATCCCACATGCCACGGAGCGGCTGGGCCTGTGAGCCATGGCCGCTGAGCCTGCGCATCCGGAGCCTGTGCTCCGCAATGGGAGAGGCCATAGCAGTGAGAGGCCTGCGTACCGCAAAAAAAAAAAAAAAAAAAAAAAAAAAAATATATATATATATATATATATATATATTATTAATAAAAATAATAATAGCTATTACACTGCCATTTCAGCACTTATACATACAAGTGCTCACCAAGGCACTGTGCTAAACGCTTTACCTTCAAGCCCTCATTTCATCCTTGTAACAGCCTTGTGAGTTAGGCATTGCTATGTCTGTTTTAGAGAGGGGAAGTTCAGAATGGTAAGATAGGTTTTCCACGGTGACACAGCTAGTAAATAGCAGAGGTAGGATTCAAACCTAGCCACTCAGACTCCAAAGCCTATGTTCTCAGCTGCCTTATAGATTCATAGGCACATAGACTTAGATTGGCCAGTATTTTGTCCCTTTATGCAACCCAGTCTCACCTCTTCATCTTACTCTTTTCTGCTCTGAGTGATCAGTGCCTGGTACAACTTTTTCATCTGTCACCAACACCCTCCTGGTAAGATCTCCATTCCTCTAAAATGCCCCATTCTCTCAAATTATCCCTTTTACCCCCAGTGAAACTCTCATTCCTCCAGATTAGCCACCCTCAAGCAGTGTTAGGAAGACAGTAAGGTGATTAAACCAACTCACACCGAATATAAGTGGCAAAAACTGTTTTTAATGATGACTAGGTATCATATAGAAAGAGTTAATTCACAATTAAGTATTGTGTTCAATTCAATATTTCTTTAAAGAAGCTTTTATTACATGACCAGATTCTGTTCTAGGGATACAGTGTTGAACAAGACAGACAAGGTCCCTCTTTCATGGAGTTCATTTTCTGGTAGGGGGCGGATGACCATAAAACAAAAAGAAAATGCTGGATGCTACAGAAGTGTTAACTTAGGCACCTAAGACATTGGGAGTTGGAATAAAGCAAATAAAATTGAGAGCTCTTTTGGGCAGAGCCTAGTGTAGGTGGGATGAGAAAGAGTTATCTTATGAATTGGATATCAGATGGGCGGTGGTACCACTCACCAAGCAAGGGAACCCAGGGAAGGGGTATCAGTTCTGGAGTATGGGACTTGTGGAAATCCTATGAGATGATGCCCACTGGGAAGTTGCATTTATAAGGCTAGATCTTGGGAGAGAGGATGAGGCTAGAGACATCTGTGCAAAACACTGGCATGTAGAACAGCTAGCTCCGTCCCAGTGATGTGAGGTTTCTGTAATCATCTCCCTCCTCTACTCCTGTCCCCTCCCTTCCCTTCCCTTCCCCTCAGCTAGTAAATCTGCTTTGGGAAATCGTCTACCTCAAACAAGAAACATGTTGCTATCAGTGTTACTTCTGGAAGCAGTGCCATAGAACAGGACTGTTGGGAAGCGACAAGTTCAGTGCTTCTAAGATGGGGATGAAAATTATATTCTAAAGTCAGAACATGAAGTCTTGATGGCTGTATCTTTTTTTTGTTTTGTTTTGGTTTTTTGCGGTACGCGGGCCTCTCACTGCTGTGGCCTCTCCCGTTGCGGAGCACAGGCTCTGGACGCGCAGGCTCAGCGGCCATGGCTCACGGGCCCAGCCGCTCCGCGGCATGTGGGATCTTCCCGGACCGGGACACGAACCCGTGTCCCCTGCATCAGCAGGGGGACTCTCAACCACTGTGCCACCAGGGAAGCCCGATGGCTGTATCTTTAATGTTCTCTTGATGTTATTCACTCATAACTCAAGACCTTCATCCTACAGTGAGCCTCCATTCACCCTCAGAACTGTGGCCCCTGCGTTTCTGTGGGCCTGGAGAACCACAGTACCGGAGGGAATATGATGCCCAAAATAGTCTAATGGCTTAGGTGTGATTTTCTGTGCCTAGTGCTTATCTGTTAAGTACAGTGTAAACTGAGAAAGAAATCAAGCCAAGACTATAACAGCAAAGAAATCATTGTTATTGTATTTAACACAAATGCCCGAGTGTAGGATTGTTTTTATTGCCTTACCTCAGGAATGCTACTAATAGGTGGACTATACTTTATTCCACAAAGAAGATTCTTGTATCTTTAATAGGGAACAATTTTATGCTCAGTTTCCTCATTAGGCTAAATCAGAAAATCATTGTTTCCATTTCCAATTTCTAGATCACCAATAAAAATAAATGGAAATAATATTATTGTAGACTTTACAATTTATACAGTTTTCATAAATATTTTTATTGTTACAACCACCTTGCAAAACTGTTAAGTTTTCTTATATTCATTTTACAGTGGTTTGATGAGAGCCTGATATCCTCCATTGGTGGAAAGACCATGTTGACTCCCAGGGGGCCTGGGGTGGAGCCCCTGAGAACCTGCAGTCAGGGTTCATGGAGCCCCAGGGTCTGTTCCTAATTGTGTTAGAGAGTGTGGGCATTAGGGTAGAGAACTGTGTTGCTGTGGACTGAATTGTGTCCCCCCAAATTCATATGTTGAAGCCCCGACCCCCAATATAATGGTATTTGGAGTTGGGACCTTTGGGAGATAATTAAGGTTAGATGAGGCCATGAGCATGGGGTCCTCATGATGGGATTAGTGCCCTTATAAGAAATCACACTGGAGAGCTGGCTCTAGCTCTTTCTTTGAGCCATGTGAGGACAGAGTGAGAAGGTAGCCATCTGCAAGCTAGGAAGAGGGTCCTCACCAGAAACTGACAGTGCTGGCACCCTGGTCTCAGACTTCCAGCCCCCAGAACTGTGAGAAAATAAATTTCTGTTGTTTAAGCCACCCAGAGCAGGCTGTGGCAGCCTGAGCAGACTAAGACATGTGCCTAAACAGATAGAGCAAGGAGAGCCTGAGGAGGGTATAGATGGCTGGGATTCCCAAAGATTCTAAGAGTCAGAGGACACTAGAGTAGGAGGGACCTGTGGCCCAACATGGGGATGACAGTTAGAGTGGGTCTGGCAGTGGCAGACTTATTCTTCTGCTTGTGTACATATTCCTGGTAGCACGTATACTGGTTGGTTGGTCAGAGCTACCATGAAAGCCTAGGAAGGAACAGATTTGCTATGATTTGCCTAAGGTCCACCCTTCTGAGTGATGGAGTAGGGACTCAGCCCAGGGTCTCTGGCTTATAATTCCCATGCTCTTTTCAGTTTATCAAGAGCAATGGTGGTATTCATCAAAGTAGATGAAGACCAGTATCATTACTATTTCATTACTCAATCAAGTTACTATTAATTACTCTTACTCTTTCATTACTATTAAGTTATTATTAATAATTGAGTTATTCTTAGTTCTGTTAATGAGATTTTGTTAGAAACCTAACAATTTGTTTCAAGTACAGAGAGAATATTACAGCAAATCTCTGTGAAACAAGATGTTTAAGGTAGGGTGGCCATTAATATTTTTCTGTGTGAAAAAGAGCACCTTTTAAATTTCCCTGAGTTCCCATCAAAGTCTTACACTCATGATGGAGGGGCTCTGCTGACCATGGAAAGGGCCTGGGATTTGACAGCAGAAGACCTAGAGTTGAGTCTTGGTTCTGCAATTTATTTAGACCTTGCAACTTGGTTATTAACCTTTCAGCGCCTTGATTTCTTCAGCTGTAAAAATGAATGAACGATAACTCTTGCCTTTCCTATCTCAGAAGATTATTGGCAGGAATAAATGAGATACTAAGTGGGGAAAATGCGAAAGAACTGGAGAATATTACAAAAATGTTCGTATGGGGGGATGGGCATGGGGAGGGGCCTGCAGCAAACAGAAGCCTCAAGACCACTGATGTTGATGCTCTTTCTTCCCGAATGTCACAAAAAGAGGGGACAGAAGTGGCTTGAACAAAATCTACTATTCAGTTAAGTTCCCTGTTTTCAAAAAGAATAGCACAGAATTCCTAGTCACAAAAATCTGTTAGTTGACAAGTTTGGGGCAGGAATTTATTGTAATTGTATTTGCATTATTTTTTCCATACTTGAAAGATCCAGAAGTTCATTGTCACTTCAGGGAAGATGTTTAGCATTGTGAGTTGGGATCACATTGAATTAAGTCTGGAAGTGAAATTTCAAGAAAGAGAGGGAGATGGCCCCAAACCCAGTGTTGCTGGAGCAGTTGAGACCCCTCCCAGTGGGTTCTGTGGAGCCACCTCAGGGGTCGAGGAATGGAGAAGATCGGGGCGCCGTTCAGCGCCCCTGGGGGGTGAGCCCATCTCGGAGACTTCCCAGGCTCATCTAGAGACCTGCAGGCGTGGTGAGCAGAGCTTGTGCCTGTGGTCGGATCTACTCAAGACGCAGCCTCCTGAACTTCCCCTGTCTTTGTTCTCCTCTCACAGTCCTGTTCTCTGTGTGGGGTTGGGGGTGGGGAATGGGGATGTGCCCCTGCATAGTTTCTGCTCCTTATGCAACCCAAACCCTACAGTCAACTTCTGATTATTTGATTTCAAAGTCTGCTTGCTCGAGGCAGCCCTTGTCCAGCCCACAGGTGGAGGCAGAAATCCTGGCTCATCCTGTGTCCTGCCTCTGCCTTGATACCTGAGGCCTCTGGGGCTACATCAGTAGAAATGGTCTTTTGGTCCATTTCATCTCAGAACACAAAATTTTGCTGGGTAAATTTTTCTTTTGTGATCCAGGATATTGGGCAGCCGTTGAGTGGCATTTGTTTTTCTACTTTTCTCTTACCTCATTCCTACTAATCATTCATCAAAGTTTAAAATATTAACCATCTTCTAAAGTCAACTCAAACATACACCCAACTTCCTTAATCCAAGTGCACAGCTGCTACCAGAAGCGTAACTAGGCCAACACAACCAGTCCCTGTCTCCACTGGTCCAATCCAGAGGCGTTTCTTCAAGTCCGTGTCTAGGTTTGACTTCACGCAGGGGCCTTGGTGTAGGAACACAGCACATTGTTATTACCTGCCAAAAGAGCCCTAGGGCAAGGGGGCAGGGACCTTGACCTTCCACTGGCCCACTAACAGTGGCCCCATTCTACCTCTCTGGACCTCTATTTCCTTGTCTCTCTAACATAAGAGGATTGGACTTGATGTTGTGTCTTTGTTTAGTTCTACCTCTAATGATCTAACTTTTTACTTTGCTTGGTTTCAGTGTGTGAAAAACCACACATCAGATCTCACCCCTCCCTGCCCACCCTGCCAAGGACTCAGGCTTTGAATGGTTTTTGCTGATAAGTCAGAAGTGTACACACAGCCATTCATGCCAACTCATCCAGGCCATGCCATGACAACAGACTGTCTAGCCAGTGACTGGGGATGTGATTTATGATAGCAGTCGTTGGGATCGGTTTGTAGAGAATTTTGTTTCTCCAACACCAGCTGACTTGAATGGAAGTTAGAATCCTAAACCTTAGACATTTCTCCATGCGCTGGCTCAGACAGAATTTGTGAAAGACTTGGCTGCTCTTGGTGAAATATGTGCATTGTATTTAATGGTAGTTTACACATTTGCAAGATGTTTGCAGTTTTTCTTGACGTGCTTATTTGATCTTTTCAAAACCCCTGTAGTAGAGCCCGGGCAGTTAGGACCATTCCTGAGAAAAGTCCACTTCCAGGATGCCCGTGCCCCGGATTCCACCACTTCAGCCCAGGTGCAGCATACGTCCCACTGTGCTGCCCCTTGTGAAAACACATTTATTAGCACTGTTTGTCAAAGCCTTTCATTTTACACCAACCTCTGGAAAAGTAAATAGCAATCCCCTAGATAACGTAAATGAATAAATATAGTCAGGTTGGGTTGTACAAAATGCTAACAATCGTCTGCTAAGGGTGCAGACTCACTCCCTGACTTTAGAGGCCAGAGAAGCTGCCACTGGTATCACAGGCTCTATTTCTGGCCCACAGAGTTAATGGCTCTTGAGTAAAACAAAACAACAAAAAAAACCTGACACTCTTTACTAAATTTTGTTTCATGTTGGAGTTGTAAGTAGCCTTGGAGGTCATTTTTGTGAGCTGAATTGTGTTCCCTGAAAATGCATATCTGTTAAAGCCCTATTCCCCAGTACCTCAGAATGTGACTGCATTGGAGATAGGGTCTTTAAAGAGATAAATTAAAATGAGGCTGTTAGGGGAGATCCCAATCCAATATGACTGATGTCCTTATGAGGAGAAGAGATTGGGACACAGACACATGCAGAGGGAAGACCACGTGAGGATACAGGGAAAAGTTAGCCATCTACAAGCCACAGAGAGAGGCCTCAGAAGAAACTAATCCTGCCAACACCTTGATCTCAGACTTAGAGCCTCCAGAATTATAAGAAAATAAATTCTGTTGTTTAAGCCACGCACTCTGTGGTATTTGTTACAGTAGCCCTAGCAAAATAATACAGTCAGGTAGGCCTAGCTTCATCCCAGTTTGGTTCACTTCCCCCTAATCCTTGGCAGATTGTTACTAAGCCTTTGTTTGGCCCCTTCTAGTGATATGGAACTTGCTATCTCACAAGGTAGCTAAGATCTTGTGTCACTTAGGACTCTTTCACTTGAGGTGGCAGAAAACCTTACCCAAAGTGGCTTAAGCAAAACAAGGAGTGTATTGTCTAACTTAAAAGTCTAGCAGATGGCCTTAGGTGTGGCTTTAATCGGGTCTCAAATGATGTGATCAGAGCCTGGTCTCTCCATCTACTAGCTCTGCCTCCTGTTGGGTAGGCTTCATTTCTAGGCTTACACCGGAGGTCCCAGGCAGGTCCACATCTTCCCAGGATCAAGTCCAGTTGAAAAGAGAGAATGCCGCATTCCCTTATTTTCTGCTTAGCAGCTAAAACAACAGTATTGTACTGACTGCTCTCAGGTGTGGGCTAACACAGCCCACACCCTGTTCAGCAGTAAAGCCCTTCAGATATTTGAATGTCCCTCCTGCCGCTTTGCTTCTCCAACTCCCTCAGGGATTTTCCCCAGAACATCTTATCCCAGACTCTCCTCTTTTTAATCTTCCCCCTCATTCAGACTCCTTTCTTTTTTTTTTTTCTTTTTTTTGTCAGCGATCTCCTAATTGTACCCACTTCCTGCTGTGGTCTGGCCAAAGTCAAGAACAGTAGGATTATTATGTCCTTTTGGTTTGGTCATGATATTCCTTCAGCCTGAATTTTGATGAACTTGTTTAGTTCCCTCAAATTTAGCTTAGGGTCAACTAAAACTCTTATGGCCTTTTTCAAATTAATTGCTATGACAAATGTCAATGATTCTTGTTTGGAAATTATAGAATTTGTATTTTATGTGTACCTCAGGCCATCACATGGAAAATTTTTAAACAAAATCATGGTGTACGTGGGTGTGTGCTGTCTATGTATGTGTGTTTGGTCATTTGACTTTTACCCTAATGGAAGGTATAACAACAAAACAGCATATTGTATCTTTTAAGTGGTTGGGTTCCATTAAGCAAGGTTCTATTTTGTTTTAAGCATCCTTATTTTTCTACCTAGAGATATACGCAAGCTAAGAAAAAGTGGGCAGATAAACTAAAATAGTAATGCAAAGATGTAAATATGGCCAGGAACCAGCACTGTGACCCGGCTGACGGTTACTAGTATTATACTCTTAGCTTAGCTTATCTGTCATTTGAAGAGGAAAGATTTGAAGGCAGCAAAATAAAGAATGACTTAAGACCAGCAGAGACTGAGACTTCACTTTTATCTTTTCTTTTTCTAGCAGGAAAAAATAGAAGGAAGTATTAGTAGCTGCAGAAAACATACATAGCTAGATGAATATTCTTTTTCCCCCGTTTACTCTTCTGATATACAGTGTGGTTCTTATTCTCTGTTCTGCAAAGATGGGTCAATGGCCAGCTACATACACCTGTTTGGCGATAGAAGCTTGGTGGCTTCCAGGGTCTCTATTGGTGATCCCTTTGGCTATGCTGTGGTTGGTATGGCAGTGCCACTGACTCTTTGAGCTTTGTGGCTTACATGCTAACTCTTATTCTGGTGAGATAGGCTTGTGGGTACCCAAGATCCTTGTTATCTGCTTGTGCACATGTGTTGAGGATCCATTGCATGGTGCTTCAGGATGCCCTGCAAAAGCAAACTATAGTCAGTTATTCGTTGAACTCTTCCTTGTCCACATAAGTGACTGAATACTTATCTTCGAGCGTAGCCTGTTAACATTAATCAAAAATATAGCCAAATGTGGACATCCATGTTTTTAATCATTCTATTTCTAGGCCTCTTTTATAAGTCAATTCATTCTTTTACATACCCATCACTTATTCCTGTACCATGATCAAGTATCTTATTATACATATATATATAATTACAAGTATGCATATATAATTACCAATATAATAGGTGCCTACATACACATATAATTACAGGTATAGTATATGCATAGTTTACATTTATATTGTGTTCACTACCACATGCCTGGCACTTAACACAGAGTATGTTCATTCAATAAATATTTGTTGTGTGATGTTCTGTTTAAAGTATTTATATTTTCCCTCTAGTGCATGAATATTTATTGAGTGCCTGCTATGTGTCAGGCACACGAGATAAATCTGAGCCGACATAATATGAAAGACATCACTCTGCATGGAGCATACAGTCAAGTTGTCAATGTACCGTTACAACTGAGATAAGGGTTATGAGGAGAGGCACATGATGTGATCATGTATAAGGAGCTGAGTGAGATCTGAAGGAGGAGTAGGAATCAGGTCACAGGTAGGGATGGGTGGGGACAGTGGCCCAGTGGGTCCACTGGGAATTCATGTGGCTAGAGGACAGAAGCTAGACAGCGCACTGTGCCAGATAGTCTCCCAAAAAAGATGTTTTATAATAGAATCTTTTTTTTGGTGCTTCTTAGGGGTTTTGATTCAAAGGTTCCCATTGTATTACATATAATACTTTCTGATGATCCAAGTGGCTCTTGAACCAAATGAATACTTTTCTTAAGTTTATCTCTATAGACTGCCAATTTTCTTTGCCCAGAAAGAGCACAATCATGGCAATGCTGAATATTTCATGTGCCTTTCTTAACTAATTTGTATGAGTCTTTGACTTACACCCAATCTCATAACAGATTCAAAAGATAGAAATAATATTGAATATTAATTAAGCTAGAATGTTGTATTATTTTTAAACCAAAATAGAAACCCAGATAATGATCCCTTCAGGTTGGAAAACCATGGGTCAAGCATCATACATCATTTACTGTGCCTATTTATAGCTACATGAAGCACAGTGACTAATCTCTATTCTTTGAGAAAGTAGATACACACATGGGAAGAGATTCAAGAGTTCTAAAAGATATTCAGTAAAGTCTCTCTCCCACCTTTGGGACAGTCCCCCAGCTCCACCCCGCACCCAGAGCCCATCAGTGATATGAGGTTCTAGTGTCTTCTTCCAGAGATAGTCTCTTCACATGTAAGTGCATAATACATGTGTATGTAACTCTCCTTCCCTGACGTGAGGATTACAATGCTGTACTTGCTGTTCTGCAGTGACTTTTAGCTCACTTTAGGTGACAGTATCAAATAGTTAGTGGTTGGTGGCTTAATGATAAGAGTGTAACATATTCACAACTTAAACATTTTGAAACACAAAAATATAAAAACATTTGCTAATCTTTGGTTGTAGGGCCAAACATTTTCTTTGAAAATGATTCTGTTATTGGGGTTATGATTTCCATCAGTTTTGATTTCTTTTGTGTGGAACACAGACATAAAGATACTTTAAAAACAATTTGGGTACAGAATTCTATTAGTTTTTATATTATTATTTTTTTTTTTTTTTTTTTCTGCGGTACGCGGGCCTCTCACTGTTGTGGCCTCTCCCGCTGCGGAGCGCAGGCTCCGGACGCGCAGGCTCAGCGGCCATGGCTCACGGGCCCAGCCGCTCCGTGGCATGTGGGATCTTCCCGGATCGGGGCACGAA